>NW_024608699.1:0-17500 GCF_018296145.1 Oncorhynchus tshawytscha | reverse complement strand
TCTCTCTCTCTCTCTCTCTCTCTCTCTCTCTCTCTGTGGCACGGGGGCTCTCTGGCGGGCTGTGTTTGAAGTGGCTTCTTGGGAGCCTGTGGAGCGTGCTGAAGGTCAGGGGTTACAACAACTGTGCCTCCCAGACCCCCCTCTTCCCCAAACCCCCTCAGCCCCGCTTTCATGTCACACACAGCCACAGATCACTTCCAGATCCCCCCGACAGGATAAGGGGTAAAACACTATTGCTTTTTGCTGCCTGCTGTTCTGATGAGTTGAGATATGAGACCCCTTCATTTGTATGTGGCGTGTTGAAAAGTCACAACACATGTTTTTATGCCCTTAAAGGCCACACACACACCGTCTGTCAACTGGCCATTGTGTCTCTGTCTTGGTAAATTCCGTAAGTATGTGTGTATGGTGTATGGTCTTAGTAGGAATCTGGTCTACCACAGAGAAATCTGTCATTTGCTCAGCGAGGTGTGAAATTGTAATGTTGTTTGCATTCACCTGTCTGGAGCTCAGATATTTCTGATAGTTTAAGCATCCCTCGCCCCTTTTCCTCCTGTCTATCTCACTCTCCCCTTTTCCTCCTGTCTATCTCACTCTCCCTTTTTCTCACCTTTTCCTCCTGTCTATCTCACTCTCCCCTTTCCTCCTGTCTATCTCACTCTCCCCTTTTCCTCCTGTCTATCTCACTCTCCCCTTTCCTCCTGTCTATCTCACTCTCCCCTTTTCCTCCTGTCTATCTCACTCTCCCCTTTTCCTCCTGTCTATCTCACTCTCCCCTTTTCCTCCTGTCTATCTCACTCTCCCCTTTTTCTCCTGTCTATCTCACTCTCCCCTTTTCCTCCTGTCTCTCACTCTCCCCCTTTCCTCCCGTCTATCTCACTCTCCCCTTTTCCTCCTGTCTATCTCACTCTCCACCTTTTCCTCCTGTCTCTCATTCTCCCCCTTTCCTCCCGTCTATCTCACTCTCCCCTTTTCCTCCTGTCTATCTCACTCTCCACCTTTTCCTCCTGTCTCTCATTCTCCCCCTTTCCTCCCGTCTATCTCACTCTCCCCTTTTCCTCCTGTCTATCTCACTCTCCACCTTTTCCTCCTGTCTCTCATTCTCCCCCTTTCCTCCCGTCTATCTCACTCTCCCCTTTTCCTCCTGTCTATCTCACTCTCCCCTTTTCCTCCTGTCTATCTCACTCTCCCCTTTTCCTCCTGTCTATCTCACTCTCCCCTTTTCCTCCTGTCTATCTCACTCTCCCCTTTTCCTCCTGTCTATCTCACTCTCCCCTTTTCCTCCTGTCTATCTCACTCTCCCCTTTTCCTCCGGTCTATCTCACTCTCCCCTTTTCCTCCTGTCTATCTCACTCTCCCCTTTTCCTCCTGTCTATCTCACTCTCCCCTTTTCCTCCTGTCTATCTCACTCTCCCCTTTTCCTCCGGTCTATCTCACTCTCCCCTTTCCTCCTGTCTATCTCACTCTCCCCTTTTCCTCCTGTCTATCTCACTCTCCCCCTTTCCTCCTGTCTATCTCACTCTCCCCCTTTCCTCCTGTCTATCTCACTCTCCCCTTTCCTCCTAGTCTCTCAGTCTCTCAAGCGTTGGTGTCTCCTTCCCATATCACCATTCCCCCTCTGTAACATATGTTTCCAGTGAGGGGTAGGTATGTTAAACTCTTTACAATTAATTAGTGTTTCCAAGCTATCAGGACCCCCCTCCTATCCCAGAGAGCCAGTAGATCACCCAGGGAGAATTAAAGAGGAAGTGAGGTCAGTGGCCCTCTGTCAGGACTCATCAGCTCCCACGTCACCTGACAGGGGCCACGCCACCCCTCGGCTTAGCTTTACCCCAGGAGCACTAGCAGCTTCATGTCATATGGTACTTAGTCACGCTTCTCTTAGTCCCCTGAGTTAATGGTGGCTCGCGACGCGTGGGCTTTCCTCAGTG
Source organism: Oncorhynchus tshawytscha (assembly GCF_018296145.1). Taxonomy (NCBI): domain Eukaryota; kingdom Metazoa; phylum Chordata; class Actinopteri; order Salmoniformes; family Salmonidae; genus Oncorhynchus; species Oncorhynchus tshawytscha. The sequence goes on along the minus strand of NW_024608699.1, from coordinate 15,569 downwards.
GGTGTGCTGCTGTGGTATCTGTGTGTGCTGCTGTGGTATCTGTGTGTGTGTGTGTGTGTGTGTGTGTGTCTGTCTGTCTGTCTGTCTGTCTGTCTGTCTGTCTGTCTGTCTGTCTGTCTGTCTGTCTGTCTGTCTGTCTGTCTGTCTGTCTGTCTGTCTGTCTGTCTGTCTGTCTGTCTGTCTGTCTGTCTGTCTGTCTGTCTGTCTGTCTGTCTGTCTGTCTGTCTGCCTGCCTGCCTGTCTGTCTGTCTGTCTGTCTGTCTGTCTGTCTGTCTGTCTGTCTGTCTGTCTGTCTGTCTGTCTGTCTGTCTGTCTGTCTGTAAACTTTTGATCCTCTACCCTTGACTAGTCATCCAGACGTTGATTTAAAGAATGCTTCAAAATAACATAAAATACAGCTCCATGCACCTGTTTTATAGAAGCCCACTACACTACTGCAGCCAGTGTGACATTAACCACAGTCCCTCTCTCTTTTCTCTCCTTCCATGTTGCTGCTGTGACTTCACTGGCTCTTCACTACTGCAGGTAAGAGAGCCTTTGCTTTCCACACTAATGCACTGAGACCCCCCCCCTTTCCCCCTGTTTCCATCCATAGTTCCCATGTTGAGAGACCATTGTTAATTATGGTAATTAGCTAACTAATTAATTCATGGTTATGACCATTGCATTGTTAATGTTGGGATAAAAGTAAAACAAACAAATAAATGACTGGTATCAGTTCAGTTCAACACCTGAAAGTAAGTACGTTTCAGAGTTAAGCATTATGAATGGGCATCAGACCTGGGGATTCCAGTATAGCTTCAACACAGAACACACACTTATCCTGTCACTGAAGTCACAGGTAAAGAGTGCTAATGAACACACAGACAAACAAATCTGCCTTTTCTGTACTGTACCTGTTCTCACCTCCTGTGTTAGTGTGTGTGGAGGGAAACATTTGATCTTAGTGTACTGTTGAGTGTGTTGCTCCCTCTCTCCCTCGCGCCCCTCCTCCCTCTGTCACTCTTCATAACATTCACTTGTCCTCCTCCTCCTCGTCAGCCCAGCTCTGTGCATGTTTACCTCCAGCTCTCTACCAGATGGTTTCTGTTAAGACTGTACGTTTGACAGCTAGGGTTTTTTATAATATTATTTGAAGTAGTAACGATTGCTTAGACCTAAAGGAATGAAGAAGGACAAGTGGGTGGTAAAAGGAAATTAAAAGAGGGGTGGAATAAAATCCCCAAATGTATTAAAAACAATTTTTCCATCACTTTTCGAACCCAAGATTCTGATGCTTTGGTTGGGTTCTCTGTGTTTTATTTTTTTTTCTAAATAAGGGACATATAATGTAATATTGATTTAAATCACATCTGTTAGGGTGATTTCATCCACCCCCTCTCCCTCTGCTCCACGTCTCCTGGAAAGGACCAGGGGCTCGGGCTGCCAGAAATAATTGCTTGTTTGCTGCTATTTACTTAAAATCTGTCAAAGCCGGAGAGAGAGGCACAGAAACTGGCAGCCGTGGCCCTACGCAGCGCAGTCATTGTCTCCTGGTAGCGTTCCTGCCCGCTGACTGGGCTCTGTCTGTGTGCCTGTGGGTGTGTGTTTGTTTGTGCATGTGTGTGCCTGTGGGTGTATGTGCGTGTGTGCAAGTGTGTGTGTACGCATGTGTTTGTTCCTGTGTGTGCCGTACACACATTCTTCCCTGGCTGACAGCAGTAAGTGATACCTGCCCATTAGTAAACTGAACAATGTGGTCCTCGTCATGTGTTTGTCCGGAGGGTGTTGTGTCTGTCTGTTAGTGTTTGAGATAGTCTGGAGGTGACCTCCTTTGAGCACTGTGTTTAATCCAGTGTCATTGCTGTTTAATTTCCACTGTGCTGCTGGTCTGCTCTTTAGTAGCATTAGAGTGATTATGGTGTTGCTGTTTACAGGGCAGAGTCTGGAGTCTGGCTGAGCTGTTGCTCTCTGCCACTACACTGTTCCCTCCCTCCCCCCTCCCCAAAGAATCACAAACAATAAACCCTCTGTTACTTTTAACCTCACGTGTTTTCCTTTCTCCTTCTCACTCCCTCCCTCATGCTGTCTCTCTCTCTCACACGGCTGGTCTTACAACATTATGGTTTGTTTGGGTTCTGTCCTCTGTCTGTTCCCTCTCTCAGGCCTTTGGGTCTTCTGAGCTTGTGTCATACTCTAGGACAAAGGCACGCACACACACACACACACACACACACACACACACACACACACACACACACACACACACACACACACACACACACACACACACACACACACACACACACACACACACACACACACACACACACACACACATAAACTGTCAAATGTAACTCAGTCACCACCACTATACTCCTATCATGAATGACTCATTCAACTACATCAGAACTAAACCACTATACTCTTATCATGAATTACTCATCCAACTACATCAGAACTAATACCACTAATGACGATGATGATTAGTATCTAATAACAAAAGCTGTGAGTGTGTGGGAGAGGAGAGCCGTGTGTGTTACAATGGCCTGGCACGAACACTTCATGGCGGGGCTGGGCAGCAGCAGCGGCGATGGGACAGTAAACAGATGTTGCCCTAATCTTCCCCTAATGACATTTGTCCCTCATTCCTCTGTCTTTATGGGAGAGCGGCACACTAGTGACTCCACAGCAGAGGGACACGATGTGTGGCCCAGACACAGGCTGAGAGGAGAGGACAGGGACAGCAGGATTGTAGTTGACCATATGATTACCTTAGGTTCGTTAGGTTCAGATCAGGGTATTACACCAGACTACGCATATGCATACTGTATTTCAATGATAAATATGAAGTTAATAACTTCAAATGAATGTCTTGTTTACATTTACTGCACATTACATTTTCATAAATTAATAGCACATTTAACATCACCTCAGGTGCAGTTTCCAGTGATGTTTTCAGTTCCAACCAATATTGAAGTGGGTTTGCCCTGGAAATAGAGACATAAGGATGAACACAGTTTGGCTGGTAGTAGAGAGACAGTGTAACCTGGCCGTGCACCTAGTACAGGTGAGGCGGCCTCTGTCACAGACCACCCTGCTGGCGTGTGGGGACACCTGCTGGCATGTGGGGACACCTGCTGCTCTACATTATTATTATTAGTATTACACCCAGCCAGTAAGGCCCCTTGTTGTTGTTGTTGTAGAGAAATCTTCAGATATATTGGTGCTTGGTTCCCTGTATTATATGCACACACACACTCACACACGTATCACCAGCCATGTCAGGCTGGATTATATGTGGGGGACAAGGCTCATTCTTATAGCTTCACTGCTGGGCAGTGTTTGCACAGAATGCTAGCATATGGGCAGTGTTTGCACAGAATGCTAGCATATGTGTAACTTCCTTACTTTATTGAACTTAGACCACAGCCTGAAACTCCCTACAGTTCCACACAGAGCTGCAGAAGACCCAGAATGGCCCAAAGTAGAAAAAAAGCGGGGTTACTTGGTGCCTTCTCCAAAGAATTACCTCACTTAAGCCATTAGGAGCTGCGAGCGGAATGAAAAGCAGACTTGTAGCTCTGCTGTGGAGGAGGAGTGCAAAGAAAGAAGGAGAGATGAGAGAAAGAGAGAGAGATGTGGAGAGAAAGAAGAGATGAGAGAGAGAGAGATGTGGAGAGAAAGAAGAGACGAGAGAGAGATGTGGAGAGAAAGAAGAGACGAGAGAGAGATGTAGAGAGAAAGAAGAGACGAGAGAGAGATGTGGAGAGAAAGAAGAGACGAGAGAGAGAGATGTGGAGAGAAAGAAGAGACGAGAGAGAGATGTGGAGAGAAAGAAGAGACGAGAGAGAGATGTGGAGAGAAAGAAGAGACGAGAGAGAGATGTGGAGAGAAAGAAGAGATGAGAGAGAGAGAGAGAGAGAGTGGAGAGAAAGAAGAGACGAGAGAGAGATGTGGAGAGAAAGAAGAGACGAGAGAGAGATGTAGAGAGAAAGAAGAGACGAGAGAGAGATGTGGAGAGAAAGAAGAGACGAGAGAGAGAGATGTGGAGAGAAAGAAGAGACGAGAGAGAGAGATGTGGAGAGAAAGAAGAGACGAGAGAGAGATGTGGAGAGAAAGAAGAGACGAGAGAGAGATGTGGAGAGAAAGAAGAGACGAGAGAGAGAGAGCTTTTGAAAGACTTTTATACATTTTTTATTTAACCAGATGGGTCAATCGAGAACCAGCACTCATTTACTGTAATTTCCTTGAAATTACACGGAAACAACGTTGATTCAACCGGTGTGTGCCCAGTGGGGGGCAGTGGGTTCTGTGGTCTGTGTGTCCTCAGGGCTCCAGCATTGGAGATGGATCGAGGTGCTGCAGGGACACCAGAGGCCCACTGTGGCCCCAGATAATCTCCTCTCCATGCACTGTTTTACACCCCATTGCCCTGGAAGAGAGAGTTTCGCTCCACTAACACACTCGTCCAATACTTGCTCTCTGGGATGGGGTAGTGGAGGGATGGGGAGGTTAGCAAAACAAGCTCCACATCCTTTAACTCCCAGAATTAACTCCCTAAATTAAGCAAATAAACCAAGTAATAAACTGCAGTGGACACTGCGTAAGCAGAAGTAATGCCTTCTGTGAAGATGAGATTCCCCATGATGTTGTTAATGATACAGTAGGTCTGTTCTGTAGATTCCCCGTGATGTTGTTAATGATACAGTAGGTCTGTTCTGTAGATTCCCCATGATGTTGTTAATGATACAGTAGGTCTGTTCTGTAGATTCCCCATGATGTTGTTAATGATACAGTAGGTCTGTTCTGTAGATTCCCCATGCTGTTGTTAATGATACAGTAGGTCTGTTCTATAGATTCCCCATGATGTTGTTAATTATACAGTTGGTCTGTTCTATAGATTCCCCAAGATGTTGTTAATGATACAGTAGGTCTGTTCTGTAGATTCCCCATGCTGTTGTTAATGATACAGTAGGTCTGTTCTGTAGATTCCCCATTATGTTGTTAATGATACAGTAGGTCTGTTCTATAGATTCCCCATGATGTTGTTAATTATACAGTAGGTCTGTTCTATAGATTCCCCATGATGTTGTTAATGATACAGTAGGTCTGTTCTATAGACATGCATACTGTAGTTTTACTGAAGGATCGTCTTGCTCGCATGTACACACACACACACACACACATACTCCTTTGCCTTCGACTTGTCACTGTGTCTTAAATCTGTTTCCGCTTCATTTTGGATGTGAGGCGACAAGAGGAGGCGCGCTCTATAGACAAAAAGGGGCTGAAAATAACTGCTATTTGTTTGCATATATCAGACAGGCTTAAGAGGCACCCGCTCCTCAACTCCCTCTCAGAGCAGGAGAAGGATGAAATATCCTCCCACTCTGTGAGATAACTAACCCGTGGGAGGTGAGCTAGGTACAGTAAGCCGTGAAAGGGGGAAATGAATGGCATAAATGCCTGTTTAAAACACATGTGAGGAGTAGATACATTAGAATAAGCCCACTTTCCTTCAAAACCTCTCCATGAAATAGGTGTTCCTTTTCATTATACAGGAGATATGTGTTTACACCTCATCAAACTCCATAACTACGGTAGCATACGGCACATTATCTGTGTCAATGTGTGGGCACTATTGGTGTTTGTGATGATAACGACAGTGGGTGTTGAGTTCCATAATGTATTGTTATGGTTGACTGTTGTGGCGGATACAGTGGGGCAAAAAAGTATTTAGTCAGCCACCAGTTGTGCAAGTTCTCCCACTTAAAAAGATGAGAGAGGCCTGTAATTTTCATCATAGGTACACTTCAACTATGACAGACAAAATGAGAAAAAAAATCCAGAAAATCACATTGTAGGATATTTAATGAATTTATTTGAAAATTATGGTGGAAAATAAGTATTTGGTCAATAACAAAAGTTTATCTCAATACTTTGTTATATACCCTTTGTTGGCAATAACAGAGGTCAAACGTTTTCTGTAAGTCTTCACAAGGTTTTCACACACTGTTGCTGGTATTTTGGCCCATTCCTCCATGCAGATCTCCTCTAGAGCAGTGATGTTTTGGGGCTGTTGCTGGGCAACACAGACTTTCAACTCCACCCCAAAAAATTCTATGGGGTTGAGATCTGGAGACTGGCTAGGCCACTCCAGGACTGTGAAATGCTTCTTACGAAGCCACTCCTTCGTTGCCCGGGCGGTGTGTTTGGGATCATTGTTATGCTGAAAGACCCAGCCACGTTTCATCTTCAATGCCCTTGCTGATGGAAGGAGGTTTTCACTCAAAATCTCACGATACATGGCCCCATTCATTCTTTCCTTTACACGGATCAGTCGTCCTGGTCCCTTTTGCAGAAAAACAGCCCCAAAGCATGATGTTTCCACCCCCATGCTTCACAGTAGGTATGGTGTTCTTTGGATGCAACTCAGCATTCTTTGTCCTCCAAACACGACGAGTTGAGTTTTTACCAAAAAGTTATATTTTGGTTTCATCTGACCATATGACTTTCTCCCAATCTTCTTCTGGATTATCCAAATGCTCTCTAGCAAACTTCAGACGAGCCTGGACATGTACTGGCTTAATTAAGCAGGGGGACACGTCTGGCACTGCAGGATTTGAGTCCCTGGCGGCGTAGTGTGTTACTGATGGTAGGCTTTGTTACTTTGGTCCCAGCTCTCTGCAGGTCATTCACTAGGTCCCCCCCCCGTGTGGTTCCCGTGAGCCCCAGATCGAGGGAGATTATCAGTGGTCTTGTATGTCTTCCATTTCCTAATAATTGCTCCCACAGTTGATTTCTTCAAACCAAGCTGCTTACCTATTGCAGATTCAGTCTTCCCAGCCTGGTGCAGGTCTACAATTTTGTTTCTGGTGTCCTTTGATAGTTCTTTGGTCTTGGCCATAATGGAGTTTGGAGTGTGACTGTTTGAGATTGTGGACAGGTGTCTTTTATACTGATAACAAGTTCAAACAGGTGCCATTAATACAGGTAACGAGTGGAGGACAGAGGAGCCTCTTAAAGAAGAAGTTACAGGTCTGTGAGAGCCAGAAATCTTGCTTGTTTGTAGGTCACCAAATACTTATTTTCCACCATAATTTGCAAATTAATTAATTAAAAATCCTACAATGTGATTTTCTGGATTTTTTTTCTCATTTTGTCTGTCGTAGTTGAAGTGTACCTATGATGAACATTACAGGCCTCTCTCATCGTTTTAAGTGGGAGAACTTGCACAATTGGTGGTTGACTAAATACTTTTTTGCCCTACTGTATGTGTGTAGGACAACATGCTGACCACAATAGTATTAAACATACCAATATGTCCCAATGAACACACCCGAGCACATGCAATGCGTATACACACACACACACACACACACACACACACACACACACACACACACACACACACACACACACACACACACACACACACACACACACACACACACACACACACACACACACACACACACACACACACACACACACACACACACACACACACACTGCAAACTAACACACGCTGTGGTGTCCTGTGCCTGTGTGGCCCAGTGCTGGGATGCAGAGTGAAGCAGGAAATGTGTGAGCCGTGAAGGCATGTGTTTATGCTGGCTGCAGCCGGACATCGCCAGCCAGAGGGAAAACAGACACCAGCAGCGCTCTCCCCTTCTCCTTTCTCCCTAGTCCTTCTAGTCAGAGATGACCTGTTCCCTTTTTCTCTTCTCCCTTCTCTCTTAGAGAGAATTCTTATTTCTTCATTTTCTTCACAAAATAAAGGCCATCTGGTTATATAGATGAAGCTAATAAAGCTGCAGTTGCATGGCCATAACACATTACTGACTGTGTAGTAATTACAGCCATTGTTTTGTTTTTGTAGGAAGTGAACTTGACTCTTTTGGCCACCTCACTCACTGGTGTTGGCCACCACCCTGTATTAACAACAACACACTTCCATGGTGTCTCGCTAAACAGTTGAATGGGTTTCAGCGTTTCTCCGCTGTAACACGCAGCAATAAACATGACCTGCTGTTTCCCAACACATCTTCTGTGTAGTGATTGGACCCAGGGCCAGTGATGGTGTGAGATGTGTCTGGGTGGTAGAGCTCAGCAGAGTGTGTAGAGGGGAGGGGAGGAGAAGAGAGGCAGTGTGAGAAAGGCATGGAGGGAGGCAGCGTGGTGGTGGGACTGGGGGGCAGCGTGGGCCAGCTGGAAGTGTGCAGTCAGCACAATGTGGTTTTCCAGTTCAGCTCAGTCTGGGAAAATCCATTGCTCTGTTTCTCGTTTAGCCACTAAAGGAACGGCGCTCTTAGGCACCCAGCTAGGGAGCGAAAGAGAGAAAAAGAGAGAAGGAGGAACAGAGAGAGAGAGAGAGAGAGAGAAAGGCAGCGATGAGGTTATTCTATTTGATTCTGTGTTTTAATGAAACAGTTTATAAGCTGCTGGCAGAACAAAGTGTTGTCGTTCAGTAAAGAAAGGAGGAAGGGCTGAGGGGCCCATTAGAGGTAATGACGCTGATTGAACGGTTTGATGGTCATCTAAGTTGAATGAAAGAACAGACCGTCAGGATACAACTTGAAAGCCCCCAGTAGTCTACTTCATCCTAAGCACATGCACGTTTTGACCCAAGCACTCCCTTGTTCTTCTCAGAATCACTAACACACTGCTTTTCTTATTGAGTACGTCAAAGTGAGGCGCCTCTCATCCACTGCCATCTTGCTCTTATAGCGTACACCCATAGCGGTCAGTGGGAAGTTGGTCCATACACCGGATCCCTGTGGAGATCAGCTGGAGAGGAGACAGTCTGCGGACATGCAGTGGTGGTCTATATATGGTCTGCATGGTCAATGTCAGTGGGGTCTGTGGGGCTAAGTCTCAGTGAGCGTGTGGATCTATGTGATTGAGTGATTGAGTGCTTAGTGTTTGAGCTGACAGCCTCAACATGTTAATCCTCCACCACTCCACACAGCAGCTCTTCCACAGCAGAGTAGGGGACAGCTAGGAGGATTTCAGTAGTGATTCGTCAAAAAGCTCCTTAATGATTTAATCAGTTGAGATTCATTTGCTGTAATACTCAGGGTCTGTACACACTCAGGGCTGATGTGAGAGTCGTGATTATGGCGTTGGATTAAAGACAGGGTTGTGCTTTTCTGATTGGGGGCAGGGTCTGTGGTGGAGGTCACCAAGGCTTGTTTGGAATTAGATGATCCTTTGGGTTTGAGAGGGGATCCACTCTGGCCCAGGCCCTCTTGCATGCAATGTTATGAATTACCTTCAGTTTTTGGAATGGCAAATACCCACTTGCTGTGATTTAGGGTGTTGATGCTCGAAAAGTACAAATGTACCAAAAAACTGATAATCTCATATAGCTCAGTCACACCCCTGCCTCATATTATCTCTCTCTCTCTCTCTCTCTCTCTCTCTCTCTCTCTCTCTCTCTCTCTCTCTCTCAATATATATATATATATATATATATATATATATATATATATATATATATATATATATATATATATATACCTCCCTCTCGCTCTCTCTCTCTATATACGTATATCTCATATCTCTCTCTCTCTCTCTCTCTCTCTCTCTATCTATATATATATATATATATATATATACTGCTCAAAAAAATAAAGGGAACACTTAAACAACACAATGTAACTCCAAGTCAATCACACTTCTGTGAAATCAAACTGTCCACTTAGGAAGCAACACTGATTGACAATACATTTCACATGCTGTTGTGCAAATGGAATAGACAACAGGTGGAAATTATAGGCAATTAGCAAGACACCCCCAATAAAGGAGTGGTTCTGCAGGTGGTGACCACAGACCACTTCTCAGTTCCTATGCTTCCTGGCTGATGTTTTGGTCACTTTTGAATGCTGGCGGTGCTTTCACTCTAGTGGTAGCATGAGACGGAGTCTACAACCCACACAAGTGGCTCAGGTAGTGCAGCTCATCCAGGATGGCACATCAATGTGAGCTGTGGCAAGAAGGTTTGCTGTGTCTGTCAGCGTAGTGTCCAGAGCATGGAGGCGCTACCAGGAGACAGGCCAGTACATCAGGAGACGTGGAGGAGGCCGTAGGAGGGCAACAACCCAGCAGCAGGACCGTTACCTCCGCCTTTGTGCAAGGAGAAGCAGGAGGAGCACTGCCAGAGCCCTGCAAAATGACCTCCAGCAGGCTACAAATATGCATATTTCTGCTGAAACGGTCAGAAACAGACTCCATGAAGGTGGTATGAGGGCCTGACGTCCACAGGTGGGGGTTGTGCTTACAGCCCAACACCGTGCAGGACGTTTGGCATTTGCCAGAAAACACCAAGATTGGCAAATTCGCCACTGGCGCCCTGTGCTCTTCACAGATGAAAGCAGGTTCACACGGAGCACATGTGACAGACGTGACAGAGTCTGGAGACGCCATGGAGAACGTTCTGCTTCCTGCAACATCCTCCAGCATGACCGGTTTGTTGGTGGGTTAGTCATGGTGTGGGTTGGCATTTCTTTGGGGGGCCGCACAGCCCTCCATGTGCTCGCCAGAGGTAGCCTGACTGCCATTAGGTACCGAGATGAGATCCTCAGACCCCTTGTGAGACCATATGCTGGTGCGGTTGGCCATGGGTTCCTCCTAATGCAAGACAATGCTAGACCTCATGTGGCTGGAGTGTGTCAGCAGTTCCTGCAAGAGGAAGGCATTGATACTATGGACTGGCCCGCCCGTTCCCCAGACCTGAATCCAATTGAGCACATCTGGGACATCATGTCTCGCTCCATCCACCAACGCCACGTTGCACCACAGACTGTCCAGGACTTGGCGGATGCTTTAGTCCAGGTCTGGGAGGAGATCCCTCAGGAGACCATCCGCCACCTCATCAGGAGCATGCCCAGGCGTTGTAGGGAGGTCATACAGGCACGTGGAGGCCACACACACTACTGAGCCTCATTTTGACTTGTTTTAAGGACATTGCATCAAAGTTGGATCAGCCTGTAGTGTGGTTTTCCACTTTAATTTTGAGTGTGACTCCAAATCCAGACCTCCATGGGTTGATAAATTTGATTTCCATTGATCATTTTTGTGTGATTTTGTTGCCATCACATTCAACTACAGTGGGGCAAAAAAAGTATTTAGTCAGCCACCAATTGTGCAAGTTCTCCCACTTAAAAATTGTAGACCTGCACCAGGCTGGGAAGACTGAATCTGCAATAGGTAAGCAGCTTGGTTTGAAGAAATCAACTGTGGGAGCAATTATTAGGAAATGGAAGACATACAAGACCACTGATCATCTCCCTCGATCTGGGGCTCCACGCAAGATCTCACCCCGTGGGGTCAAAATGATCACAAGAACGGTGAGCAAAAATCCCAGAACCACACGGGGGACCTAGTGAATGACCTGCAGAGAGCTGGGACCAAAGTAACAAAGCCTACCATCAGTAACACACTACGCCGCCAGGGACTCAAATCCTGCAGTGCCAGACGTGTCCCCCTGCTTAAGCCAGTACATGTCCAGGCCCGTCTGAAGTTTGCTAGAGAGCATTTGGATGATCCAGAAGAAGATTGGGAGAAAGTCATATGGTCAGATGAAACCAAAATATAACTTTTTGGTAAAAACTCAACTCGTCGTGTTTGGAGGACAAAGAATGCTGAGTTGCATCCAAAGAACTCCATACCTACTGTGAAGCATGGGGTTGGAAACATCATGCTTTGGGGCTGTTTTTCTGCAAAGGGACCAGGACGACTGATCCGTGTAAAGGAAAGAATGAATGGGGCCATGTATCGTGAGATTTTGAGTGAAAACCTCCTTCCATCAGCAAGGGCATTGAAGATGAAACGTGGCTGGGTCTTTCAGCATGACAATGATCCCAAACACACCGCCCGGGCAACGAAGGAAGTGGCTTCGTAAGAAATATTTCAAGGTCCTGGAGTGGCCTAGCCAGTCTCCAGATCTCAACACCATAGAAAATCTTTGGAGGGAGTTGAAAGTGCGTGTTGCCCCAAAACATCACTGCTCTAGAGGAGATCTGCATGGAGGAATGGGCCAAAATACCAGCAACAGTGTATATATATAACAAAGTATTGATAAACTTTTGTTATATATTATATGAAATAAATACATAAAAAATCCTACAATGATTTTCTGAGATAGTTGAAGTGTACCTATGATGAAATTACAGGCCTGATATATATATCTATATATTTTTTGCCCCATATGTAAAGAAAAAAGTATATATATATTCACTGCTCAAAAAAATAAAGGGAACACTAAAATAACACATTCTAGATTTGAATGAATGAAATATTCTTATTAAATACTTTTTTCTTTACATACATATCTCTCTCTCTCTCTCTCTCTATATATATATATATATATATATGTATATATATATATATCATATCTCTCTCCCTCCCCCTCTCTCTCTATATATATCATATATATATATATCATATCTCTCTCTCTCACGCTCTACGTATCTCTCTCTCCCTCCCTCTCTCTCTATATATATATATATATATATGTACATATATCTCATCTCTCTCTCTTCCCCCCCTCTCTCTCTCTCTCTATATATATATATATATATATATATATATATATTAATATCATATCTCTCTTTCGCTCTATGTATCTCTCTCTCTCTCTCTCTCTCATATATATATATATATATATTAATATCATATCTCTCTTTCGCTCTATGTATCTCTCTCTCTCTCTCTCTCATATATATATATATATATATATATATCTCGCTTTCTTGTTCTATTACAAACACACACACCGACTCATTGGATCAGCTGGTTGCTCTCTGATAGCTGGTCAATAATCTGTTCTGACCCCGTGTCCTGTCACTCTGAACTCTAAGCCATAGGTCTTAAAGGGCCTCTGTCTCTCTCTGTGTCTGACCCCAGGTCTTAAATGTGCTCATCTCCCTGGGGCTTTTGTCTCTCTCTGTCTCTGACCCCAGGTCTTAAAGGTGCCCCACTTCCTGGGGCTTTTGTCTCTCTCTGTCTCTGACCCCAGGTCTTAAAGGTGCCCCACTTCCTGGGGCCTCTGTCTCTCTCTGTCTCTGACCCCAGGTCTTAAATGTTCTCATCTCCCTGGGTCCTCTGTCTCTCTCTGTCTCTGACCCCAGGGCTTAAATGTGCTCATCTCTCTGGGGCCTTTGTCTCTCTCTGTCTCTGACCCCAGGTCTTAAATGTGCTCATCTCTCTGGGGCCTCCGTCTCTCTCTGTCTCTGACCCCAGGTCTTAAAGTTGCTCATCTTCCTGGGGCCTCTGTCTCTCTCTGTCTCTGACCCCAGGTCTTAAAGGTTCTCATCTCCCCGGGGCCTCTGTCTCTCTCGGTCTCTGACCCTCCCTGGGGCCTCTGGATCTCAGCCAACTCTCAGAAATACCGACTGCTTTGGCCTGGATCATCAATACCCCCAGTTTACTATGTTAGCAGTACGTGGTAAATGTTTCAGTCAACTCCTATGGAAAGTCTTGCTTCAGTGTTGGCTGTGTAAAACAACCTGTGAAGTGTGTTTTTCCTGTCTTCCCCTCCGCCCACACACTACCAACCTTTGATCCTGTTGGTCAGGATAAATGTTCCTATCCTGTGTTGCCATTGGACTGATTTATATATGTTGAATGTAAAGGGGCCCTGCTGACATAGAAGAGTGTACCGTTTGAATACAAGTCTCATTCACCACTATTCTAACGTTGATCAAGTGAACGGTGCAGAGGATTTGGAAACGATGGCCAAAAACATTCATTGAGGTGTGAGAGAAGAAGAGGTGAAGAAAGAAGAGAAGAAGGGAGGAAGAGCCTGCATGGAAAGATCCAGGTTCTCATATCGCACCAATTAAAGGAACATTCAGGAGCCGGTTTCTGCTGAAAGCATTTCCAGACCTTCCTCTCTCTTTTTTTCCATTTCATCTTACGATCCCAGTGGGGTGACTATCGGTGAGGTATTTCCTGCAGTAAGTTTTCTTCAAGCTCTCTCTCACCCTGCCCTGGGAGCTGTGAACCGGCGCAGGCGCCCAGACTGCTATAGGAACAGTCTCCAGCCTAGAGAAACACAAGCTCTCTTCACTCACGTCCTGAACCCTCCTCTCCACAACCAGACAGAGACACAGCCAGTCCTCTCATTCCGCCACGCTAGAGAAGGACCATGAGATGTGGTGTGGTCCTCATTGGTTTGGAGATTGGGAAGTGTATGATTTATTCAGTTCCAAATGAATAGATCCTCTAGTCTCTTGCTCTGGCTCTCTGTCTAGTGCTGCACGGGAGGAATCACTTCAGCTAAAATCATCTTCCCCTGCTGTGAGACTTTTGTTGACATGAGTATAATATGTGAAAAACATACTGTACTTGCCTTAATGCCAGTACTTGCTTGTAATTTGTGATGTGAAATCCCCCCTACATTCTCCCATCTCCACTTTTCATCCAGCAAGTCTGTCAAAAGAACCCAGTTGACCTATGGCCCCCATGGGTTGATGAATGCTCCAGATGCATGGAGATCTCCCAATGAAACCGTTTTTCCACGGCTCATAAAGGCATAAAGGGATAACAGGAAGTGAATTGGAGAGCGGAGGACAGCGGGACTCTTACCATTGAATTGATCTAAGTGCAGATCCCTAGCGGCCCAACATAGAGCCAGGGGGGACACCAGGTTTTTGTATTTTAGTAGCACTGGCTGATATGTTGGATCCATCTCCCTCCATATGTCCTGAAAGTGCCTCTGGTTTCCACTCTCTCTGGGAAGAGGACCACCAGCCTCCCTGTTCACCTTGGTCACAGGCTCAGCCTCTGCGAGGAAGGACAACTGATTAGCTATCAGTCATTTGTACTCAACAGCCAGGGCCGTTAATTTACCAGGGCCGTTAGTTTCAGCCCCGCCACTCCTCCCCAGCCAGAGAGAGGTAGAAAAAAAGACACTATTAGACTGGAGCCCATCCTGTGTTTACATGAGATGGGAAACAGCTATGGACTTTTTTCTCCTTTCTTTTTCAGCTCCAGCATTTTTGTGTAGGTGTGGTGAGAAGACCACATCTGCAGTTTTGAGCGGCGGGATTTGAAACTCAAGCAAAATATACAGGAGGGTTCTTTTCATCAAGAGCGCTTCCACAAACAGAAAAGAGAAAGAGACAGAGAGATGACCATTAGTCTGTTCTTTCCTTAATTCCACTGGAAGATAAGTGAAATCACATGTTGGCTGTGGTTGAGGAAAAACAGAGAAAGGAGAAAGGAAGGAAAGATCTATTGAAGAGCACGATGAGGAGGAAGATAAGATTGATGAGGGGGAAGTAGAAGGTTTGATAGGTAGTCGGGATTGGGGACAATGCAGAGTCCATTTAATTTAATTGCATCATCATCGTCATCCCAGCATGCAGATACCTGCCGATTCTTTGCTCATAGACTGTACACTCTTAGAAAAAAAGATGCTATCTAGAACCTAAAGGGGTTATTTGGCCGTCCCCATAGGATAACCCTTTGAAGAACTTGCTCCCAGGTAAAACTATTTTGGTTACAGGTAAAACCCTTTTGAGTTCCATGTAGAACGCTTTACACAGAGGGTTCTACATTGTACCCAAAAGTTCTAGCTG
>NW_024608698.1:35000-75428 GCF_018296145.1 Oncorhynchus tshawytscha | reverse complement strand
TCATCACAGTAATATACCTTATAGAGGCAGCTCAGTGCATCAGCACACGACTCAACACAGTAATATACCTTACAGAGGCAGCTCAGTGCATCACGACTCAACACGGTAATATACCTTATAGAGGCAGCTCAGTGCATCAGCACACGACTCAACACAGTAATATACCTTACAGAGGCAGCTCAGTGCATCACGACTCAACACGGTAATATACCTTATAGAGGCAGCTCAGTGCATCAACACATACGACTCAACACAGTAATATACCTTATAGAGGCAGCTCAGTGCATCAACACACGACTCAACACAGTAATATACCTTATAGAGGCAGCTCAGTGCATCAGCACATGACTCAACACAGTAATATACCTTATAGAGGCAGCTCAGTGCATCAGCACACACTCAACACAGTAATATACCTTACAGAGGCAGCTCAGTGCATCACGACTCAACACAGTAATATACCTTATAGAGGCAGCTCAGTGCATCAGCACACGACTCAACACGACTCATCACAGTAATATACCTTATAGAGGCAGCTCAGTGCATCAGCACACGACTCAACACAGTAATATACCTTACAGAGGCAGCTCAGTGCATCACGACTCAACACGGTAATATACCTTATAGAGGCAGCTCAGTGCATCAGCACACGACTCAACACAGTAATATACCTTACAGAGGCAGCTCAGTGCATCACGACTCAACACGGTAATATACCTTATAGAGGCAGCTCAGTGCATCAACACACGACTCAACACAGTAATATACCTTATAGAGGCAGCTCAGTGCATCAACACACGACTCAACACAGTAATATTCCTTATAGAGGCAGCTCAGTGCATCAGCACATGACTCAACACAGTAATATACCTTATAGAGGCAGCTCAGTGCATCAGCACACGACTCAACACAGTAATATACCTTACAGAGGCAGCTCAGTGCATCACGACTCAACACAGTAATATACCTTATAGAGGCAGCTCAGTGCATCAGCACACGACTCAACACACTCATCACAGTAATATACCTTATAGAGGCAGCTCAGTGCATCAACACACGACTCAACACAGTAATATACCTTATAGAGGCAGCTCAGTGCATCAGCACACGACTCAACACAGTAATATACCTTACAGAGGCAGCTCAGTGCATCAGCACACGACTCATCACAGTAATATACCTTATAGAGGCAGCTCAGTGCATCACGACTCAACACAGTAATATACCTTATAGAGGCAGCTCAGTGCATCAACACACGACTCAACACAGTAATATACCTTATAGAGGCAGCTCAGTGCATCACGACTCAACACAGTAATATACCTTATAGAGGCAGCTCAGTGCATCAACACACGACTCAACACAGTAATATACCTTATAGAGGCAGCTCAGTGCATCACGACTCAACACAGTAATATACCTTATAGAGGCAGCTCAGTGCATCAACACACGACTCAACACAGTAATATACCTTATAGAGGCAGCTCAGTGCATCAGCACACGACTCATCACAGTAATATACCTTACAGAGGCAGCTCAGTTCATCAACACACGACTCAACACAGTAATATACCTTACAGAGGCAGCTCAGTGCATCAACACACGACTCAACACAGTAATATACCTTATAGAGGCAGCTCAGTTCATCAACACACGACTCAACACAGTAATATACCTTACAGAGGCAGCTCAGTGCATCACGACTCAACACAGTAATATACCTTATAGAGGCAGCTCAGTGCATCAACACACGACTCAACACAGTAATATACCTTATAGAGGCAGCTCAGTGCATCAGCACACGACTCATCACAGTAATATACCTTACAGAGACAGCTCAGTTCATCAACACACGACTCAACACAGTAATATACCTTATAGAGGCAGCTCAGTGCATCAACACACAACTCAACACAGTAATATACCCTACAGAGGCAGCTCAGTGCATCTACACACGACTCAACACAACTCAACACAGTAATATACCTTACAGAGGCAGCTCAGTCCATCAACACACGACTCAACACAGTAATATACCTTATAGAGGCAGCTCAGTGCATCACGACTCAACACAGTAATATACCTTATAGAGGCAGCTCAGTGCATCAACACACGACTCAACACAGTAATATACCTTATAGAGGCAGCTCAGTGCATCAGCACACGACTCAACACAGTAATATACCTTACAGAGGCAGCTCAGTGCATCAACACACGACTCAACACAGTAATATACCTTATAGAGGCAGCTCAGTGCATCAACACACGACTCAACACAACTCAACACAGTAATATACCTTATAGAGGGAGCTCAGTGCATCAACACTCGACTCAACACAGTAATATACCTTACAGAGGCAGCTCAGTGCATCAGCACACGACTCAACACAGTAATATACCCTACAGAGGCAGCTCAGTGCATCAACACACGACTCAACACAGTAATATACCTTACAGAGGCAGCTCAGTGCATCAACACACGACTCAACACAGTAATATACCTTACAGAGGCAGCTCAGTGCATCAGCACACGACTCAACACAGTAATATACCTTATAGAGGCAGCTCAGTGCATCAGCACACGACTCATCACAGTAATATACCTTACAGAAGCAGCTCAGTTCATCAACACACGACTCAACACAGTAATATACCTTACAGAGGCAGCTCAGTGCATCAACACACGACTCAACACAGTAATATACCTTATAGAGGCAGCTCAGTTCATCAACACACGACTCAACACAGTAATATACCTTACAGAGGCAGCTCAGTGCATCACGACTCAACACAGTAATATACCTTATAGAGGCAGCTCAGTGCATCAACACACAACTCAACACAGTAATATACCTTATAGAGGCAGCTCAGTGCATCAGCACACGACTCAACACAGTAATATACCTTACAGAGGCAGCTCAGTTCATCAACACACGACTCAACACAGTAATATACCTTACAGAGGCAGCTCAGTGCATCTCAACACAGTAATATACCCTACAGAGGCAGCTCAGTGCATCTACACACGACTCAACACAACTCAACACAGTAATATACCCTACAGAGGCAGCTCAGTGCATCAGCACACGACTCAACACAGTAATATACCTTACAGAGGCAGCTCAGTGCATCAACACACGACTCAACACAGTAATATACCTTATAGAGGCAGCTCAGTGCATCACGACTCAACACAGTAATATACCTTACAGAGGCAGCTCAGTGCATCAACACACGACTCAACACAGTAATATACCTTATAGAGGCAGCTCAGTGCATCAGCACACGACTCAACACAGTAATATACCTTACAGAGGCAGCTCAGTGCATCAACACACGACTCAACACAGTAATATACCTTATAGAGGCAGCTCAGTGCATCAGCACACGACTCAACACAGTAATATACCTTACAGAGGCAGCTCAGTGCATCACGACTCAACACGGTAATATACCTTATAGAGGCAGCTCAGTGCATCAACACACGACTCAACACAGTAATATACCTTATAGAGGCAGCTCAGTGCATCAACACACGACTCAACACAGTAATATTCCTTATAGAGGCAGCTCAGTGCATCAGCACATGACTCAACACAGTAATATACCTTATAGAGGCAGCTCAGTGCATCAGCACACGACTCAACACAGTAATATACCTTACAGAGGCAGCTCAGTGCATCACGACTCAACACAGTAATATACCTTATAGAGGCAGCTCAGTGCATCAGCACACGACTCAACACGACTCATCACAGTAATATACCTTATAGAGGCAGCTCAGTGCATCAACACACGACTCAACACAGTAATATACCTTATAGAGGCAGCTCAGTGCATCAGCACACGACTCAACACAGTAATATACCTTACAGAGGCAGCTCAGTGCATCAGCACACGACTCATCACAGTAATATACCTTATAGAGGCAGCTCAGTGCATCACGACTCAACACAGTAATATACCTTATAGAGGCAGCTCAGTGCATCAACACACGACTCAACACAGTAATATACCTTATAGAGGCAGCTCAGTGCATCACGACTCAACACAGTAATATACCTTATAGAGGCAGCTCAGTGCATCAACACACGACTCAACACAGTAATATACCTTATAGAGGCAGCTCAGTGCATCACGACTCAACACAGTAATATACCTTATAGAGGCAGCTCAGTGCATCAACACACGACTCAACACAGTAATATACCTTATAGAGGCAGCTCAGTGCATCAGCACACGACTCATCACAGTAATATACCTTACAGAGGCAGCTCAGTTCATCAACACACGACTCAACACAGTAATATACCTTACAGAGGCAGCTCAGTGCATCAACACACGACTCAACACAGTAATATACCTTATAGAGGCAGCTCAGTTCATCAACACACGACTCAACACAGTAATATACCTTACAGAGGCAGCTCAGTGCATCACGACTCAACACAGTAATATACCTTATAGAGGCAGCTCAGTGCATCAACACACGACTCAACACAGTAATATACCTTATAGAGGCAGCTCAGTGCATCAGCACACGACTCATCACAGTAATATACCTTACAGAGGCAGCTCAGTTCATCAACACACGACTCAACACAGTAATATACCTTATAGAGGCAGCTCAGTGCATCAACACACAACTCAACACAGTAATATACCCTACAGAGGCAGCTCAGTGCATCTACACACGACTCAACACAACTCAACACAGTAATATACCTTACAGAGGCAGCTCAGTCCATCAACACACGACTCAACACAGTAATATACCTTATAGAGGCAGCTCAGTGCATCACGACTCAACACAGTAATATACCTTATAGAGGCAGCTCAGTGCATCAACACACGACTCAACACAGTAATATACCTTATAGAGGCAGCTCAGTGCATCAGCACACGACTCAACACAGTAATATACCTTACAGAGGCAGCTCAGTGCATCAACACACGACTCAACACAGTAATATACCTTATAGAGGCAGCTCAGTGCATCAACACACGACTCAACACAACTCAACACAGTAATATACCTTATAGAGGGAGCTCAGTGCATCAACACACGACTCAACACAGTAATATACCTTACAGAGGCAGCTCAGTGCATCAGCACACGACTCAACACAGTAATATACCCTACAGAGGCAGCTCAGTGCATCAGCACACAACTCAACACAGTAATATACCTTACAGAGGCAGCTCAGTGCATCAGCACACGACTCAACACAGTAATATACCTTACAGAGGCAGCTCAGTGCATCAGCACACGACTCAACACAGTAATATACCTTATAGAGGCAGCTCAGTGCATCAGCACACGACTCATCACAGTAATATACCTTACAGAAGCAGCTCAGTTCATCAACACACGACTCAACACAGTAATATACCTTACAGAGGCAGCTCAGTGCATCAGCACACTACTCAACACAGTAATATACCTTATAGAGGCAGCTCAGTGCATCAACACACGACTCAACACAGTAATATACCCTACAGAGGCAGCTCAGTGCATCACGACTCAACACAGTAATATACCTTATAGAGGCAGCTCAGTGCATCAACACACGACTCAACACAGTAATATACCTTATAGAGGCAGCTCAGTGCATCAGCACATGACTCAACACAGTAATATACCTTATAGAGGCAGCTCAGTGCATCAGCACACGACTCAACACAGTAATATACCTTACAGAGGCAGCTCAGTGCATCAGCACACGACTCATCACAGTAATATACCTTATAGAGGCAGCTCAGTGCATCAACACACAACTCAACACAGTAATATACCCTACAGAGGCAGCTCAGTGCATCTACACACGACTCAACACAACTCAACACAGTAATATACCCTACAGAGGCAGCTCAGTGCATCACACACGACTCAACACAGTAATATACCTTACAGAGGCAGCTCAGTGCATCAACACACGACTCAACACAGTAATATACCTTATAGAGGCAGCTCAGTGCATCACGACTCAACACAGTAATATACCTTATAGAGGCAGCTCAGTGCATCAACACACGACTCAACACAGTAATATACCTTATAGAGGCAGCTCAGTGCATCAGCACACGACTCAACACAGTAATATACCTTAAGAGGCAGCTCAGTGCATCAACACACGACTCAACACAGTAATATACCTTATAGAGGCAGCTCAGTGCATCAACACACGACTCAACACAACTCAACACAGTAATATACCTTATAGAGGCAGCTCAGTGCATCAACACACGACTCAACACAGTAATATACCTTACAGAGGCAGCTCAGTGCATCAGCACACGACTCAACACAGTAATATACCCTACAGAGGCAGCTCAGTGCATCAACACACGACTCAACACAGTAATATACCTTACAGAGGCAGCTCAGTGCATCATCACACAACTCAACACAGTAATATACCTTACAGAGGCAGCTCAGTGCATCAACACACGACTCAACACAGTAATATACCCTACAGAGGCAGCTCAGTGCATCTACACACGACTCAACACAGTAATATACCCTACAGAGGCAGCTCAGTGCATCTACACACACTCAACACAACTCAACACAGTAATATACCCTACAGAGGCAGCTCAGTGCATCAACACACGACTCAACACAGTAATATACCTTACAGAGGCAGCTCAGTGCATCAACACACGACTCAACACAGTAATATACCTTATAGAGGCAGCTCAGTGCATCAGCACACGACTCAACACAGTAATATACCTTATCGAGGCAGCGCAGTGCATCAACACATGACTCAACACAGTAATATACCTTATAGAGGCAGCTCAGTGCATCAGCACACGACTCAACACAGTAATATACCTTACAGAGGCAGCTCAGTGCATCAACACACGACTCAACACAGTAATATACCTTATAGAGGCAGCTCAGTGCATCACGACTCAACACAGTAATATACCCTACAGAGGCAGCTCAGTGCATCAGCACACGACTCAACACAGTAATATACCCTACAGAGGCAGCTCAGTGCATCACGACTCAACACAGTAATATACCTTACAGAGGCAGCTCAGTGCATCAGCACACGACTCAACACAGTAATATACCTTATAGAGGCAGCTCAGTGCATCACACACGACTCAACACAGTAATATACCTTACAGAGGCAGCTCAGTGCATCAACACACGACTCAACACAGTAATATACCTTACAGAGGCAGCTCAGTGCATCAGCACACGACTCAACACAACTCAACACAGTAATATAACCTACAGAGGCAGCTCAGTGCATCAACACACGACTCAACACAGTAATATACCTTATAGAGGCAGCTCAGTGCATAAACACACGACTCAACACAACTCAACACAGTAATATACCTTACAGAGGCAGCTCAGTGCATCAGCACACGACTCAACGCAGTAATATACCTTATAGAGGCAGCTCAGTGCATCAGCACACGACTCAACACAGTAATATACCTTATAGAGGCAGCTCAGTGCATCACGACTCAACACAGTAATATACCTTACAGAGGCAGCTCAGTGCATCAACACACGACTCAACACAGTAATATACCTTATAGAGGCAGCTCAGTGCATCAGCACACTACTCAACACAGTAATATACCTTATAGAGGCAGCTCAGTGCATCAACACACGACTCAACACAGTAATATACCCTACAGAGGCAGCTCAGTGCATCACGACTCAACACAGTAAAATACCTTACAGAGGCAGCTCAGTGCATCAGCACACGACTCAACACAGTAATATACCTTACAGAGGCAGCTCAGTGCATCACACACGACTCAACACAGTAATATACCTTACAGAGGCAGCTCAGTGCATCAACACACGACTCAACACAGTAATATACCTTACAGAGGCAGCTCAGTGCATCTACACACGACTCAACACAACTCAACACAGTAATATACCCTACAGAGGCAGCTCAGTCCATCAACACACGACTCAACACAGTAATATACCTTATAGAGGCAGCTCAGTGCATCACGACTCAACACAGTAATATACCTTATAGAGGCAGCTCAGTGCATCAACACACGACTCAACACAGTAATATACCTTATAGAGGCAGCTCAGTGCATCAGCACACGACTCAACACAGTAATATACCTTACAGAGGCAGCTCAGTGCATCAACACACGACTCAACACAGTAATATACCTTATAGAGGCAGCTCAGTGCATCAACACACGACTCAACACAACTCAACACAGTAATATACCTTATAGAGGGAGCTCAGTGCATCAACACACGACTCAACACAGTAATATACCTTACAGAGGCAGCTCAGTGCATCACGACTCAACACAGTAATATACCCTACAGAGGCAGCTCAGTGCATCAGCACACAACTCAACACAGTAATATACCTTACAGAGGCAGCTCAGTGCATCAGCACACGACTCAACACAGTAATATACCTTACAGAGGCAGCTCAGTGCATCAGCACACGACTCAACACAGTAATATACCTTATAGAGGCAGCTCAGTGCATCAGCACACGACTCATCACAGTAATATACCTTATAGAGGCAGCTCAGTGCATCAACACACGACTCAACACAGTAATATACCTTACAGAGGCAGCTCAGTGCATCAACACACGACTCAACACAGTAATATACCTTATAGAGGCAGCTCAGTGCATCAACACACGACTCAACACAGTAATATACCCTACAGAGGCAGCTCAGTGCATCACGACTCAACACAGTAATATACCTTACAGAGGCAGCTCAGTGCATCAACACACGACTCAACACAGTAATATACCTTACAGAGGCAGCTCAGTGCATCAGCACACGACTCAACACAGTAATATACCTTACAGAGGCAGCTCAGTGCATCAGCACACGACTCATCACAGTAATATACCTTACAGAGGCAGCTCAGTTCATCAACACACGACTCAACACAGTAATATACCTTACAGAGGCAGCTCAGTGCATCAACACACAACTCAACACAGTAATATACCCTACAGAGGCAGCTCAGTGCATCTACACACGACTCAACACAACTCAACACAGTAATATACCCTACAGAGGCAGCTCAGTGCATCAGCACACGACTCAACACAGTAATATACCTTACAGAGGCAGCTCAGTTCATCAACACACGACTCAACACAGTAATATACCTTATAGAGGCAGCTCAGTGCATCACGACTCAACACAGTAATATACCCTACAGAGGCAGCTCAGTGCATCAGCACACAACTCAACACAGTAATATACCTTACAGAGGCAGCTCAGTGCATCAGCACACGACTCAACACAGTAATATACCTTACAGAGGCAGCTCAGTGCATCAGCACACGACTCAACACAGTAATATACCTTATAGAGGCAGCTCAGTGCATCAACACACGACTCAACACAACTCAACACAGTAATATACCTTATAGAGGCAGCTCAGTGCATCAACACACGACTCAACACAGTAATATACCTTACAGAGGCAGCTCAGTGCATCAGCACACGACTCAACACAGTAATATACCCTACAGAGGCAGCTCAGTGCATCAACACACGACTCAACACAGTAATATACCTTACAGAGGCAGCTCAGTGCATCATCACACAACTCAACACAGTAATATACCTTACAGAGGCAGCTCAGTGCATCAACACACGACTCAACACAGTAATATACCCTACAGAGGCAGCTCAGTGCATCTACACACGACTCAACACAGTAATATACCCTACAGAGGCAGCTCAGTGCATCTACACACGACTCAACACAACTCAACACAGTAATATACCCTACAGAGGCAGCTCAGTGCATCAACACACGACTCAACACAGTAATATACCTTACAGAGGCAGCTCAGTGCATCAACACACGACTCAACACAGTAATATACCTTATAGAGGCAGCTCAGTGCATCAGCACACGACTCAACACAGTAATATACCTTATCGAGGCAGCGCAGTTCATCAACACATGACTCAACACAGTAATATACCTTATAGAGGCAGCTCAGTGCATCAGCACACGACTCAACACAGTAATATACCTTACAGAGGCAGCTCAGTGCATCAACACACGACTCAACACAGTAATATACCTTATAGAGGCAGCTCAGTGCATCAACACACGACTCAACACAGTAATATACCTTACAGAGGCAGCTCAGTGCATCAACACACGACTCAACACAGTAATATACCCTACAGAGGCAGCTCAGTGCATCACGACTCAACACAGTAATATACCTTACAGAGGCAGCTCAGTGCATCAGCACACGACTCAACACAGTAATATACCTTACAGAGGCAGCTCAGTGCATCTACACACGACTCAACACAGTAATATACCTTACAGAGGCAGCTCAGTGCATCAACACACGACTCAACACAGTAATATACCTTACAGAGGCAGCTCAGTGCATCAGCACACGACTCAACACAACTCAACACAGTAATATAACCTACAGAGGCAGCTCAGTGCATCAGCACACGACTCATCACAGTAATATACCTTATAGAGGCAGCTCAGTGCATCTACACACGACTCAACACAACTCAACACAGTAATATACCTTACAGAGGCAGCTCAGTGCATCAGCACACGACTCAACACAGTAATATACCTTATAGAGGCAGCTCAGTGCATCAGCACACGACTCAACACAGTAATATACCTTATAGAGGCAGCTCAGTGCATCACGACTCAACACAGTAATATACCTTACAGAGGCAGCTCAGTGCATCAACACACGACTCAACACAGTAATATACCTTATAGAGGCAGCTCAGTGCATCAGCACACGACTCAACACAGTAATATACCTTACAGAGGCAGCTCAGTGCATCAACACACGACTCAACACAGTAATATACCCTACAGAGGCAGCTCAGTGCATCAGACTCAACACAGTAAAATACCTTACAGAGGCAGCTCAGTGCATCAGCACACGACTCAACACAGTAATATACCTTACAGAGGCAGCTCAGTGCATCTACACACGACTCAACACAGTAATATACCTTACAGAGGCAGCTCAGTGCATCAACACACGACTCAACACAGTAATATACCTTACAGAGGCAGCTCAGTGCATCAGCACACGACTCACACAACTCAACACAGTAATATACCTACAGAGGCAGCTCAGTGCATCAACACACGACTCAACACAGTAATATACCTTATAGAGGCAGCTCAGTGCATAAACACACGACTCAACACAACTCAACACAGTAATATACCTTACAGAGGCAGCTCAGTGCATCAGCACACGACTCAACACAGTAATATACCTTATAGAGGCAGCTCAGTGCATAAACACACGACTCAACACAGTAACACAGTAATATACCTTACAGAGGCAGCTCAGTGCATCAGCACACGACTCAACACAGTAATATACCTTACAGAGGCAGCTCAGTGCATCAGCACACGACTCAACACAGTAATATACCTTACAGAGGCAGCTCAGTGCATCTACACACGACTCAACACAACTCAACACAGTAATATACCCTACAGAGGCAGCTCAGTGCATCTACACACGACTCAACACAACTCAACACAGTAATATACCTTACAGAGGCAGCTCAGTGCATCACACACGACTCAACACACAGTAATATACCTTATAGAGGCAGCTCAGTGCATCAACACACGACTCAACGCAGTAATATACCTTATAGAGGCAGCTCAGTGCATCAACACACGACTCAACACAGTAATATACCTTATAGAGGCAGCTCAGTGCATCACGACTCAACACAGTAATATACCTTATAGAGGCAGCTCAGTGCATCAACACACGACTCAACACAGTAATATACCTTATAGAGGCAGCTCAGTGCATCACACACGACTCAACACAGTAATATACCTTACAGAGGCAGCTCAGTGCATCAACACACGACTCAACACAGTAATATACCTTATAGAGGCAGCTCAGTGCATCAACACACGACTCAACACAGTAATATACCTTACAGAGGCAGCTCAGTGCATCAGCACACGACTCAACACAGTAATATACCCTACAGAGGCAGCTCAGTGCATCAACACACGACTCAACACAGTAATATACCTTACAGAGGCAGCTCAGTGCATCAGCACACGACTCAACACAGTAATATACCTTACAGAGGCAGCTCAGTGCATCAACACACGACTCAACACAGTAATATACCCTACAGAGGCAGCTCAGTGCATCTACACACGACTCAACACAACTCAACACAGTAATATACCCTACAGAGGCAGCTCAGTGCATCAACACACGACTCAACACAGTAATATACCTTACAGAGGCAGCTCAGTGCATCAACACACGACTCAACACAGTAATATACCTTATAGAGGCAGCTCAGTGCATCAGCACACGACTCAACACAGTAATATACCTTATCGAGGCAGCTCAGTTCATCAACACATGACTCAACACAGTAATATACCTTATAGAGGCAGCTCAGTGCATCAGCACACGACTCAACACAGTAATATACCTTACAGAGGCAGCTCAGTGCATCAACACACGACTCAACACAGTAATATACCTTACAGAGGCAGCTCAGTGCATCAACACACGACTCAACACAGTAATATACCCTACAGACTCAACAACACAGTAATATACCTTACAGAGGCAGCTCAGTGCATCAGCACACGACTCAACACAGTAATATACCTTACAGAGGCAGCTCAGTGCATCTACACACGACTCAACACAGTAATATACCTTACAGAGGCAGCTCAGTGCATAAACACACGACTCAACACAACTCAACACAGTAATATACCTTACAGAGGCAGCTCAGTGCATCAGCACACGACTCAACACAGTAATATACCTTATAGAGGCAGCTCAGTGCATCAGCACACGACTCAACACAGTAATATACCTTATAGAGGCAGCTCAGTGCATCAGCACACGACTCAACACAGTAATATACCTTATAGAGGCAGCTCAGTGCATCAGCACACGACTCAACACAGTAATATACCTTATAGAGGCAGCTCAGTGCATCACGACTCAACACAGTAATATACCTTACAGAGGCAGCTCAGTGCATCTACACACGACTCAACAACACAGTAATATACCCTTACAGAGGCAGCTCAGTGCATCTACACACGACTCAACACAACTCAACACAGTAATATACCTTACAGAGGCAGCTCAGTGCTCACACACGACTCCACACGACTCAACACAGTAATATACCTTATAGAGGCAGCTCAGTGCATCAACACACGACTCAACACAGTAATATACCTTATAGAGGCAGCTCAGTGCATCAACACACGACTCAACGTGGTAATATACCTTATAGAGGCAGCTCAGTGCATCAGCACACGACTCAACACAGTAATATACCTTACAGAGGCAGCTCAGTGCATCACTCAACACAGTAATATACCTTATAGAGGCAGCTCAGTGCATCAACACACAACTCAACACAGTAATATACCTTATAGAGGCAGCTCAGTGCATCAGCACACGACTCATCACAGTAATATACCTTACAGAGGCAGCTCAGTTCATCAACACACGACTCAACACAGTAATATACCTTACAGAGGCAGCTCAGTGCATCAACACACAACTCAACACAGTAATATACCCTACAGAGGCAGCTCAGTGCATCTACACACGACTCAACACAACTCAACACAGTAATATACCCTACAGAGGCAGCTCAGTCCATCAACACACGACTCAACACAGTAATATACCTTATAGAGGCAGCTCAGTGCATCAGCACACGACTCAACACAGTAATATACCTTACAGAGGCAGCTCAGTGCATCAACACACGACTCAACACAGTAATATACCTTATAGAGGCAGCTCAGTGCATCACGTGTAATATACCTTATAGAGGCAGCTCAGTGCATCAACACACGACTCAACACAGTAATATACCTTATAGAGGCAGCTCAGTGCATCAGCACACGACTCAACACAGTAATATACCTTACAGAGGCAGCTCAGTGCATCAACACACGACTCAACACAGTAATATACCTTACAGAGGCAGCTCAGTGCATCAGCACACGACTCAACACAACTCAACACAGTAATATACCTTATAGAGGCAGCTCAGTGCATCAGCACACTACTCAACACAGTAATATACCCTACAGAGGCAGCTCAGTGCATCAGCACACGACTCAACACAGTAATATACCCTACAGAGGCAGCTCAGTGCATCAGCACACGACTCAACACAGTAATATACCTTATAGAGGCAGCTCAGTGCATCAGCACACGACTCAACACAGTAATATACCTTACAGAGGCAGCTCAGTGCATCAACACACGACTCAACACAGTAATATACCCTACAGAGGCAGCTCAGTGCATCTACACACGACTCAACACAACTCAACACAGTAATATACCCTACAGAGGCAGCTCAGTGCATCAACACACGACTCAACACAGTAATATACCTTACAGAGGCAGCTCAGTGCATCAACACACGACTCAACACAGTAATATACCTTATAGAGGCAGCTCAGTGCATCAGCACACGACTCAACACAGTAATATACCTTATCGAGGCAGCTCAGTTCATCAACACATGACTCAACACAGTAATATACCTTATAGAGGCAGCTCAGTGCATCAGCACACGACTCAACACAGTAATATACCTTACAGAGGCAGCTCAGTGCATCAGCACACGACTCATCACAGTAATATACCTTATAGAGGCAGCTCAGTGCATCAACACACGACTCAACACAGTAATATACCTTATAGAGGCAGCTCAGTGCATCAGCACACGACTCAACACAGTAATATACCTTACAGAGGCAGCTCAGTGCATCAACACACGACTCAACACAGTAATATACCCTACAGAGGCAGCTCAGTGCATCACGACTCAACACAGTAATATACCTTACAGAGGCAGCTCAGTGCATCAGCACACGACTCAACACAGTAATATACCTTACAGAGGCAGCTCAGTGCATCTACACACGACTCAACACAGTAATATACCTTACAGAGGCAGCTCAGTGCATCAACACACGACTCAACACAGTAATATACCTTACAGAGGCAGCTCAGTGCATCAGCACACGACTCAACACAACTCAACACAGTAATATAACCTACAGAGGCAGCTCAGTGCATCAACACACGACTCAACACAGTAATATACCTTATAGAGGCAGCTCAGTGCATAAACACACGACTCAACACAACTCAACACAGTAATATACCTTACAGAGGCAGCTCAGTGCATCAGCACACGACTCAACACAGTAATATACCTTATAGAGGCAGCTCAGTGCATCAGCACACGACTCAACACAGTAATATACCTTACAGAGGCAGCTCAGTGCATCAACACACGACTCAACACAGTAATATACCTTATAGAGGCAGCTCAGTGCATCAGCACACGACTCAACACAGTAATATACCTTACAGAGGCAGCTCAGTGCATCAACACACGACTCAACACAGTAATATACCCTACAGAGGCAGCTCAGTGCATCACGACTCAACACAGTAATATACCTTACAGAGGCAGCTCAGTGCATCACACACGACTCACACACTCAACACAGTAATATACCTTATAGAGGCAGCTCAGTGCATCAGCACACGACTCAACACAGTAATATACCTTACAGAGGCAGCTCAGTGCATCAACACACGACTCAACACAGTAATATACCTTATAGAGGCAGCTCAGTGCATCAGCACACGACTCAACACAGTAATATACCTTACAGAGGCAGCTCAGTGCATCAACACACGACTCAACACAGTAATATACCCTACAGAGGCAGCTCAGTGCATCACGACTCAACACAGTAATATACCTTACAGAGGCAGCTCAGTGCATCACACACGACTCCACACGACTCAACACAGTAATATACCTTATAGAGGCAGCTCAGTGCATCAACACACGACTCAACACAGTAATATACCTTATAGAGGCAGCTCAGTGCATCAACACACGACTCAACGCAGTAATATACCTTATAGAGGCAGCTCAGTGCATCAACACACGACTCAACGTGGTAATATACCTTATAGACTCAGTGCATCAGCACACGACTCAACACAGTAATATACCTTACAGAGGCAGCTCAGTGCATCACGACTCAACACAGTAATATACCTTATAGAGGCAGCTCAGTGCATCAACACACGACTCAACACAGTAATATACCTTATAGAGGCAGCTCAGTGCATCAGCACACGACTCATCACAGTAATATACCTTACAGAGACAGCTCAGTTCATCAACACACGACTCAACACAGTAATATACCTTACAGAGGCAGCTCAGTGCATCAACACACAACTCAACACAGTAATATACCCTACAGAGGCAGCTCAGTGCATCTACACACGACTCAACACAACTCAACACAGTAATATACCCTACAGAGGCAGCTCAGTGCATCTACACACGACTCAACACAGTAATATACCTTATAGAGGCAGCTCAGTGCATCAACACACGACTCAACACAGTAATATACCTTATAGAGGCAGCTCAGTGCATCAACACACGACTCAACACAGTAATATACCTTATAGAGGCAGCTCAGTGCATCAACACACGACTCAACGTGGTAATATACCTTATAGAGGCAGCTCAGTGCATCAGCACACGACTCAACACAGTAATATACCTTACAGAGGCAGCTCAGTGCATCACGACTCAACACAGTAATATACCTTATAGAGGCAGCTCAGTGCATCAACACACGACTCAACACAGTAATATACCTTATAGAGGCAGCTCAGTGCATCAGCACACGACTCATCACAGTAATATACCTTACAGAGGCAGCTCAGTTCATCAACACACGCTCAACACAGTAATATACCTTACAGCAGCTCAGTGCATCAACACACACTCAACACAGTAATATACCTTACAGAGGCAGCTCAGTGCATCTACACACGACTCAACACAACTCAACACAGTAATATACCCTACAGAGGCAGCTCAGTGCATCAACACACGACTCAACACAGTAATATACCTTATAGAGGCAGCTCAGTGCATCAGCACACGACTCATCACAGTAATATACCTTACAGAGGCAGCTCAGTTCATCAACACACGACTCAACACAGTAATATACCTTACAGAGGCAGCTCAGTGCATCAACACACAACTCAACACAGTAATATACCCTACAGAGGCAGCTCAGTGCATCTACACACGACTCAACACAACTCAACACAGTAATATACCTTACAGAGGCAGCTCAGTGCATCAGCACACGACTCAACACAGTAATATACCTTACAGAGGCAGCTCAGTGCATCAGCACACGACTCAACACAGTAATATACCTTACAGAGGCAGCTCAGTTCATCAACACACGACTCAACACAGTAATATACCTTATAGAGGCAGCTCAGTGCATCACGACTCAACACAGTAATATACCTTATAGAGGCAGCTCAGTGCATCAACACACGACTCAACACAGTAATATACCTTATAGAGGCAGCTCAGTGCATCAGCACACGACTCAACACAGTAATATACCTTACAGAGGCAGCTCAGTGCATCAACACACGACTCAACACAGTAATATACCTTATAGAGGCAGCTCAGTGCATCAACACACGACTCAACACAGTAATATACCTTACAGAGGCAGCTCAGTGCATCAGCACACGACTCAACACAGTAATATACCCTACAGAGGCAGCTCAGTGCATCAACACACGACTCAACACAGTAATATACCTTACAGAGGCAGCTCAGTGCATCAGCACACGACTCAACACAGTAATATACCTTACAGAGGCAGCTCAGTGCATCAACACACGACTCAACACAGTAATATACCCTACAGAGGCAGCTCAGTGCATCTACACACGACTCAACACAACTCAACACAGTAATATACCCTACAGAGGCAGCTCAGTGCATCAACACACGACTCAACACAGTAATATACCTTACAGAGGCAGCTCAGTGCATCAACACACGACTCAACACAGTAATATACCTTATAGAGGCAGCTCAGTGCATCAGCACACGACTCAACACAGTAATATACCCTACAGAGGCAGCTCAGTGCATCAACACACGACTCAACACAGTAATATACCTTATAGAGGCAGCTCAGTGCATCAGCACACGACTCAACACAGTAATATACCTTATAGAGGCAGCTCAGTTCATCAACACACGACTCAACACAGTAATATACCTTACAGAGGCAGCTCAGTGCATCAACACACGACTCAACACAGTAATATACCCTACAGAGGCAGCTCAGTGCATCAACACACGACTCAACACAGTAATATACCTTATAGAGGCAGCTCAGTGCATCAGCACACGACTCAACACAGTAATATACCTTATAGAGGCAGCTCAGTGCATCAGCACATGACTCAACACAGTAATATACCTTATAGAGGCAGCTCAGTGCATCAGCACATGACTCAACACAGTAATATACCTTATAGAGGCAGCTCAGTGCATCAACACACGACTCAACACAGTAATATACCTTATAGAGGCAGCTCAGTGCATCAGCACACGACTCAACACGACTCATCACAGTAATATACCTTATAGAGGCAGCTCAGTGCATCAACACACGACTCAACACAGTAATATACCTTATAGAGGCAGCTCAGTGCATCAACACACGACTCAACACAGTAATATACCTTATAGAGTCAGCTCAGTGCATCAACACACGACTCAACACAGTAATATACCTTATAGAGGCAGCTCAGTGCATCAGCACATGACTCAACACAGTAATATACCTTATAGAGGCAGCTCAGTGCATCAACACACGACTCAACACAGTAATATACCTTATAGAGGCAGCTCAGTGCATCAACACACGACTCAACACAGTAATATACCTACAGAGGCAGCTCAGTGCATCAGCACACGACTCAACACGACTCATCACAGTAATATACCTTATAGAGGCAGCTCAGTGCATCAGCACATGACTCAACACAGTAATATACCTTATAGAGGCAGCTCAGTGCATCAGCACACGACTCAACACAGTAATATACCTTACAGAGGCAGCTCAGTGCATCAGCACACGACTCATCACAGTAATATACCTTATAGAGGCAGCTCAGTGCATCAACACACGACTCAACACAGTAATATACCTTATAGAGGCAGCTCAGTGCATCAGCACACGACTCATCACAGTAATATACCTTACAGAGACAGCTCAGTTCATCAACACACGACTCAACACAGTAATATACCTTATAGAGGCAGCTCAGTGCATCAACACACGACTCAACACAGTAATATACCTTATAGAGGCAGCTCAGTTCATCAACACACGACTCATCACAGTAATATACCTTACAGAGGCAGCTCAGTTCATCAACACACGACTCAACACAGTAATATACCTTACAGAGGCAGCTCAGTGCATCACGACTCAACACAGTAATATACCTTATAGAGGCAGCTCAGTGCATCAGCACACGACTCATCACAGTAATATACCTTACAGAGGCAGCTCAGTTCATCAACACACGACTCAACACAGTAATATACCTTATAGAGGCAGCTCAGTGCATCAACACACAACTCAACACAGTAATATACCCTACAGAGGCAGCTCAGTGCATCTACACACGACTCAACACAACTCA
Organism: Oncorhynchus tshawytscha; assembly: GCF_018296145.1. Lineage (NCBI taxonomy): Eukaryota > Metazoa > Chordata > Actinopteri > Salmoniformes > Salmonidae > Oncorhynchus > Oncorhynchus tshawytscha. Next base: position 55,800 of record NW_024608698.1, on the reverse strand, counting down.
ACACAGTAATATACCTTACAGAGGCAGCTCAGTCCATCAACACACGACTCAACACAGTAATATACCTTATAGAGGCAGCTCAGTGCATCACGACTCAACACAGTAATATACCTTATAGAGGCAGCTCAGTGCATCAACACACGACTCAACACAGTAATATACCTTATAGAGGCAGCTCAGTGCATCAGCACACGACTCAACACAGTAATATACCTTATAGAGGCAGCTCAGTGCATAAACACACGACTCAACACAGTAATATACCCTACAGAGGCAGCTCAGTGCATCAGCACACGACTCAACACAGTAATATACCTTACAGAGGCAGCTCAGTGCATCAGCACATGACTCAACACAGTAATATACCTTATAGAGGCAGCTCAGTGCATCAGCACACGACTCAACACAGTAATATACCTTATAGAGGCAGCTCAGTGCATCAGCACACGACTCAACACAACTCAACACAGTAATATACCCTACAGAGGCAGCTCAGTGCATCAGCACACGACTCAACACGACTCATCACAGTAATATACCTTATAGAGGCAGCTCAGTGCATCAACACACTACTCAACACAGTAATATACCCTACAGAGGCAGCTCAGTGCATCAGCACACGACTCAACACAGTAATATACCTTACAGAGGCAGCTCAGTGCATCAGCACACGACTCATCACAGTAATATACCTTATAGAGGCAGCTCAGTGCATCACGACTCAACACAGTAATATACCTTATAGAGGCAGCTCAGTGCATCAGCACACGACTCAACACCTTACAGAGGCAGCTCAGTTCATCAACACACGACTCAACACAGTAATATACCTTACAGAGGCAGCTCAGTGCATCAACACACGACTCAACACAGTAATATACCTTATAGAGGCAGCTCAGTTCATCAACACACGACTCAACACAGTAATATACCTTACAGAGGCAGCTCAGTGCATCACGACTCAACACAGTAATATACCTTATAGAGGCAGCTCAGTGCATCAACACACGACTCAACACAGTAATATACCTTATAGAGGCAGCTCAGTGCATCAGCACACGACTCATCACAGTAATATACCTTACAGAGGCAGCTCAGTTCATCAACACACGACTCAACACAGTAATATACCTTATAGAGGCAGCTCAGTGCATCAACACACAACTCAACACAGTAATATACCCTACAGAGGCAGCTCAGTGCATCTACACACGACTCAACACAACTCAACACAGTAATATACCTTACAGAGGCAGCTCAGTCCATCAACACACGACTCAACACAGTAATATACCTTATAGAGGCAGCTCAGTGCATCACGACTCAACACAGTAATATACCTTACAGAGGCAGCTCAGTGCATCAGCACACGACTCAACACAGTAATATACCTTACAGAGGCAGCTCAGTGCATCAGCACACGACTCAACACAGTAATATACCTTATAGAGGCAGCTCAGTGCATCAGCACACGACTCATCACAGTAATATACCTTATAGAGGCAGCTCAGTGCATCTACACACGACTCAACACAACTCAACACAGTAATATACCTTACAGAGGCAGCTCAGTGCATCAGCACACGACTCAACACAGTAATATACCTTACAGAGGCAGCTCAGTGCATCAGCACACGACTCAACACAGTAATATACCTTATAGAGGCAGCTCAGTTCATCAACACACGACTCAACACAGTAATATACCTTACAGAGGCAGCTCAGTGCATCAGCACACGACTCAACACAGTAATATACCTTACAGAGGCAGCTCAGTGCATCAACACACGACTCAACACAGTAATATACCCTACAGAGGCAGCTCAGTGCATCTACACACGACTCAACACAACTCAACACAGTAATATACCCTACAGAGGCAGCTCAGTGCATCAACACACGACTCAACACAGTAATATACCTTAAAGAGGCAGCTCAGTGCATCAACACACGACTCAACACAGTAATATACCTTATAGAGGCAGCTCAGTGCATCAGCACACGACTCAACACAGTAATATACCTTATCGAGGCAGCTCAGTTCATCAACACACGACTCAACACAGTAATATACCTTATAGAGGCAGCTCAGTGCATCAACACACGACTCAACACAGTAATATACCTTATAGAGGCAGCTCAGTGCATCAGCACATGACTCAACACAGTAATATACCCTACAGAGGCAGCTCAGTGCATCACGACTCAACACAGTAATATACCTTATAGAGGCAGCTCAGTGCATCAGCACACGACTCAACACAGTAATATACCTTATAGAGGCAGCTCAGTGCATAAACACACGACTCAACACAGTAATATACCCTACAGAGGCAGCTCAGTGCATCAGCACACGACTCAACACAGTAATATACCTTACAGAGGCAGCTCAGTGCATCAGCACACGACTCAACACAGTAATATACCTTACAGAGGCAGCTCAGTGCATCAGCACACGACTCAACACAGTAATATACCTTACAGAGGCAGCTCAGTGCATCAACACACGACTCAACACAGTAATATACCTTATAGAGGCAGCTCAGTGCATCTACACACGACTCAACACAACTCAACACAGTAATATACCCTACAGAGGCAGGTCAGTGCATCTACACACGACTCAACACAACTCAACACAGTAATATACCTTACAGAGGCAGCTCAGTGCATCTACACACGACTCCACACGACTCAACACAGTAATATACCTTATAGAGGCAGCTCAGTGCATCAACACACGACTCAACGCAGTAATATACCTTATAGAGGCAGCTCAGTGCATCAACACACGACTCAACACAGTAATATACCTTACAGAGGCAGCTCAGTGCATCAACACACGACTCAACACAGTAATATACCCTACAGAGGCAGCTCAGTGCATCACGACTCAACGCAGTAATATACCTTATAGAGGCAGCTCAGTGCATCAACACACGACTCAACACAGTAATATACCTTACAGAGGCAGCTCAGTGCATCAACACACGACTCAACACAGTAATATACCCTACAGAGGCAGCTCAGTGCATCACGACTCAACACAGTAATATACCTTACAGAGGCAGCTCAGTGCATCAGCACACGACTCAACACAGTAATATACCTTATAGAGGCAGCTCAGTGCATCACGACTCAACACAGTAATATACCTTATAGAGGCAGCTCAGTGCATCTACACACGACTCCACACGACTCAACACAGTAATATACCTTACAGAGGCAGCTCAGTGCATCTACACACGACTCCACACGACTCAACACAGTAATATACCTTACAGAGGCAGCTCAGTGCATCAACACACGACTCCACACGACTCAACACAGTAATATACCTTACAGAGGCAGCTCAGTGCATCAGCACACGACTCAACACAGTAATATACCTTATAGAGGCAGCTCAGTGCATCAACACACGACTCAACACAGTAATATACCTTACAGAGGCAGCTCAGTGCATCTACACACGACTCAACACAACTCAACACAGTAATATACCCTACATAGGCAGGTCAGTGCATCTACACACGACTCAACACAACTCAACACAGTAATATACCCTACATAGGCAGGTCAGTGCATCTACACACGACTCAACACGACTCAACACAGTAATATACCTTACAGAGGCAGCTCAGTGCATCTACACACGACTCCACACGACTCAACACAGTAATATACCTTATAGAGGCAGCTCAGTGCATCAACACACGACTCAACGCAGTAATATACCTTATAGAGGCAGCTCAGTGCATCAGCACACGACTCAACACAGTAATATACCTTACAGAGGCAGCTCAGTGCATCAACACACGACTCAACACAGTAATATACCTTATAGAGGCAGCTCAGTGCATCAGCACACGACTCAACACAGTAATATACCTTACAGAGGCAGCTCAGTGCATCAGCACACGACTCAACACAGTAATATACCTTACAGAGGCAGCTCAGTGCATCTACACACGACTCAACACAGTAATATACCTTATAGAGGCAGCTCAGTGCATCACGACTCAACACAGTAATATACCCTACAGAGGCAGCTCAGTGCATCACGACTCAACACAGTAATATACCTTACAGAGGCAGCTCAGTGCATCAGCACACGACTCAACACAACTCAACACAGTAATATAACCTACAGAGGCAGGTCAGTGCATCTACACACGACTCAACACAACTCAACACAGTAATATACCTTACAGAGGCAGGTCAGTGCATCTACACACGACTCAACACAACTCAACACAGTAATATACCTTACAGAGGCAGCTCAGTTCATCAACACACGACTCAACACAGTAATATACCTTATAGAGGCAGCTCAGTGCATCAGCACACGACTCAACACAGTAATATACCCTACAGAGGCAGCTCAGTGCATCACGACTCAACACAGTAATATACCTTACAGAGGCAGCTCAGTGCATCAGCACACGACTCAACACAGTAATATACCTTACAGAGGCAGCTCAGTGCATCTACACACGACTCAACACAGTAATATACCCTACAGAGGCAGCTCAGTGCATCACGACTCAACACAGTAATATACCTTACAGAGGCAGCTCAGTGCATCAGCACACGACTCAACACAACTCAACACAGTAATATAACCTACAGAGGCAGCTCAGTGCATCTACACACGACTCAACACAGTAATATACCCTACAGAGGCAGCTCAGTGCATCACGACTCAACACAGTAATATACCTTACAGAGGCAGCTCAGTGCATCAACACACGACTCAACACAGTAATATACCTTATAGAGGCAGCTCAGTGCATCAACACACGACTCAACACAGTAATATACCTTACAGAGGCAGCTCAGTGCATCAGCACACGACTCAACACAGTAATATACCTTATAGAGGCAGCTCAGTGCATCAGCACACGACTCAACACAGTAATATACCTTACAGTGGCAGCTCAGTGCATCAACACACGACTCAACACAGTAATATACCTTATAGAGGCAGCTCAGTGCATCAACACACGACTCAACACAGTAATATACCTTACAGAGGCAGCTCAGTGCATCTACACACGACTCAACACAACTCAACACAGTAATATACCTTACAGAGGCAGCTCAGTGCATCTACACACGACTCCACACGACTCAACACAGTAATATACCTTATAGAGGCAGCTCAGTGCATCACGACTCAACACAGTAATATACCTTATAGAGGCAGCTCAGTGCATCAGCACACGACTCAACACAGTAATATACCTTATAGAGGCAGCTCAGTGCATCACGACTCAACACAGTAATATACCTTATAGAGGCAGCTCAGTGCATCACGACTCAACACAGTAATATACCTTATAGAGGCAGCTCAGTGCATCACGACTCAACACAGTAATATACCTTATAGAGGCAGCTCAGTGCATCAACACACGACTCAACACAGTAATATACCTTACAGAGGCAGCTCAGTGCATCAACACACGACTCAACACAGTAATATACCTTATAGAGGCAGCTCAGTGCATCAGCACACGACTCAACACAGTAATATACCTTATAGAGGCAGCTCAGTGCATCAACACACGACTCAACACAACTCAACACAGTAATATACCCTACATAGGCAGGTCAGTGCATCTACACACGACTCAACACAACTCAACACAGTAATATACCCTACATAGGCAGGTCAGTGCATCTACACACGACTCAACACGACTCAACACAGTAATATACCTTACAGAGGCAGCTCAGTGCATCTACACACGACTCCACACAGTAATATACCTTATAGAGGCAGCTCAGTGCATCAACACACGACTCAACGCAGTAATATACCTTATAGAGGCAGCTCAGTGCATCAGCACACGACTCAACACAGTAATATACCTTACAGAGGCAGCTCAGTGCATCAACACACGACTCAACACAGTAATATACCTTATAGAGGCAGCTCAGTGCATCAACACACGACTCAACACAGTAATATACCTTACAGAGGCAGCTCAGTGCATCAACACACGACTCAACACAGTAATATACCCTACAGAGGCAGCTCAGTGCATCTACACACGACTCAACACAACTCAACACAGTAATATACCTTACAGAGGCAGCTCAGTGCATCAACACACAACTCAACACAGTAATATACCCTACAGAGGCAGCTCAGTGCATCTACACACAACTCAACACAACTCAACACAGTAATATACCCTACAGAGGCAGCTCAGTGCATCACGACTCAACACAGTAATATACCTTATAGAGGCAGCTCAGTGCATCACGACTCAACACAGTAATATACCTTATAGAGGCAGCTCAGTGCATCAGCACACGACTCAACACAGTAATATACCTTATAGAGGCAGCTCAGTGCATCACGACTCAACACAGTAATATACCTTATAGAGGCAGCTCAGTGCATCACGACTCAACACAGTAATATACCTTATAGAGGCAGCTCAGTGCATCACGACTCAACACAGTAATATACCTTATAGAGGCAGCTCAGTGCATCAACACACGACTCAACACAGTAATATACCTTACAGAGGCAGCTCAGTGCATCAACACACGACTCAACACAGTAATATACCTTATAGAGGCAGCTCAGTGCATCAGCACACGACTCAACACAGTAATATACCTTATAGAGGCAGCTCAGTGCATCAACACACGACTCAACACAACTCAACACAGTAATATACCCTACATAGGCAGGTCAGTGCATCTACACACGACTCAACACAACTCAACACAGTAATATACCCTACATAGGCAGGTCAGTGCATCTACACACGACTCAACACGACTCAACACAGTAATATACCTTACAGAGGCAGCTCAGTGCATCTACACACGACTCCACACAGTAATATACCTTATAGAGGCAGCTCAGTGCATCAACACACGACTCAACGCAGTAATATACCTTATAGAGGCAGCTCAGTGCATCAGCACACGACTCAACACAGTAATATACCTTACAGAGGCAGCTCAGTGCATCAACACACAACTCAACACAGTAATATACCCTACAGAGGCAGCTCAGTGCATCTACACACGACTCAACACAGTAATATACCTTACAGAGGCAGCTCAGTGCATCTACACACGACTCAACACAGTAATATACCTTATAGAGGCAGCTCAGTGCATCACGACTCAACACAGTAATATACCCTACAGAGACAGCTCAGTGCATCACGACTCAACACAGTAATATACCTTACAGAGGCAGCTCAGTGCATCAGCACACGACTCAACACAACTCAACACAGTAATATAACCTACAGAGGCAGGTCAGTGCATCTACACACGACTCAACACAACTCAACACAGTAATATACCTTACAGAGGCAGGTCAGTGCATCTACACACGACTCAACACAACTCAACACAGTAATATACCTTACAGAGGCAGCTCAGTTCATCAACACACGACTCAACACAGTAATATACCTTATAGAGGCAGCTCAGTGCATCAGCACACGACTCAACACAGTAATATACCCTACAGAGGCAGCTCAGTGCATCACGACTCAACACAGTAATATACCTTACAGAGGCAGCTCAGTGCATCAGCACACGACTCAACACAGTAATATACCTTACAGAGGCAGCTCAGTGCATCTACACACGACTCAACACAGTAATATACCCTACAGAGGCAGCTCAGTGCATCACGACTCAACACAGTAATATACCTTACAGAGGCAGCTCAGTGCATCAGCACACGACTCAACACAACTCAACACAGTAATATAACCTACAGAGGCAGCTCAGTGCATCTACACACGACTCAACACAGTAATATACCCTACAGAGGCAGCTCAGTGCATCACGACTCAACACAGTAATATACCTTACAGAGGCAGCTCAGTGCATCAACACACGACTCAACACAGTAATATACCTTATAGAGGCAGCTCAGTGCATCAACACACGACTCAACACAGTAATATACCTTACAGAGGCAGCTCAGTGCATCAGCACACGACTCAACACAGTAATATACCTTATAGAGGCAGCTCAGTGCATCAGCACACGACTCAACACAGTAATATACCTTACAGTGGCAGCTCAGTGCATCAACACACGACTCAACACAGTAATATACCTTATAGAGGCAGCTCAGTGCATCAACACACGACTCAACACAGTAATATACCTTACAGAGGCAGCTCAGTGCATCTACACACGACTCAACACAACTCAACACAGTAATATACCTTACAGAGGCAGCTCAGTGCATCTACACACGACTCCACACGACTCAACACAGTAATATACCTTATAGAGGCAGCTCAGTGCATCACGACTCAACACAGTAATATACCTTATAGAGGCAGCTCAGTGCATCAGCACACGACTCAACACAGTAATATACCTTATAGAGGCAGCTCAGTGCATCACGACTCAACACAGTAATATACCTTATAGAGGCAGCTCAGTGCATCACGACTCAACACAGTAATATACCTTATAGAGGCAGCTCAGTGCATCACGACTCAACACAGTAATATACCTTATAGAGGCAGCTCAGTGCATCAACACACGACTCAACACAGTAATATACCTTACAGAGGCAGCTCAGTGCATCAACACACGACTCAACACAGTAATATACCTTATAGAGGCAGCTCAGTGCATCAGCACACGACTCAACACAGTAATATACCTTATAGAGGCAGCTCAGTGCATCAACACACGACTCAACACAACTCAACACAGTAATATACCCTACATAGGCAGGTCAGTGCATCTACACACGACTCAACACAACTCAACACAGTAATATACCCTACATAGGCAGGTCAGTGCATCTACACACGACTCAACACGACTCAACACAGTAATATACCTTACAGAGGCAGCTCAGTGCATCTACACACGACTCCACACAGTAATATACCTTATAGAGGCAGCTCAGTGCATCAACACACGACTCAACGCAGTAATATACCTTATAGAGGCAGCTCAGTGCATCAGCACACGACTCAACACAGTAATATACCTTACAGAGGCAGCTCAGTGCATCAACACACGACTCAACACAGTAATATACCTTATAGAGGCAGCTCAGTGCATCAACACACGACTCAACACAGTAATATACCTTACAGAGGCAGCTCAGTGCATCAGCACACGACTCAACACAGTAATATACCTTACAGAGGCAGCTCAGTGCATCTACACACGACTCAACACAACTCAACACAGTAATATACCTTACAGAGGCAGCTCAGTGCATCTACACACGACTCCACACGACTCAACACAGTAATATACCTTATAGAGGCAGCTCAGTGCATCACGACTCAACACAGTAATATACCTTATAGAGGCAGCTCAGTGCATCAGCACACTACTCAACACAGTAATATACCTTATAGAGGCAGCTCAGTGCATCACGACTCAACACAGTAATATACCTTATAGAGGCAGCTCAGTGCATCACGACTCAACACAGTAATATACCTTATAGAGGCAGCTCAGTGCATCACGACTCAACACAGTAATATACCTTATAGAGGCAGCTCAGTGCATCAGCACACGACTCAACACAGTAATATACCTTATAGAGGCAGCTCAGTGCATCAGCACACGACTCAACACAGTAATATACCTTATAGAGGCAGCTCAGTGCATCAACACACGACTCAACACAGTAATATACCCTACAGAGGCAGCTCAGTGCATCTACACACGACTCAACACAACTCAACACAGTAATATACCCTACATAGGCAGGTCAGTGCATCTACACACGACTCAACACGACTCAACACAGTAATATACCTTACAGAGGCAGCTCAGTGCATCTACACACGACTCCACACAGTAATATACCTTATAGAGGCAGCTCAGTGCATCAACACACGACTCAACGCAGTAATATACCTTATAGAGGCAGCTCAGTGCATCAGCACACGACTCAACACAGTAATATACCTTACAGAGGCAGCTCAGTGCATCAACACACGACTCAACACAGTAATATACCTTACAGAGGCAGCTCAGTGCATCAGCACACGACTCAACACAGTAATATACCTTACAGAGGCAGCTCAGTGCATCAGCACACGACTCAACACAGTAATATACCTTATAGAGGCAGCTCAGTGCATCAGCACACGACTCAACACAGTAATATACCTTACAGTGGCAGCTCAGTGCATCAACACACGACTCAACACAGTAATATACCTTATAGAGGCAGCTCAGTGCATCAACACACGACTCAACACAGTAATATACCTTACAGAGGCAGCTCAGTGCATCTACACACGACTCAACACAACTCAACACAGTAATATACCTTACAGAGGCAGCTCAGTGCATCTACACACGACTCACACGACTCAACACAGTAATATACCTTATAGAGGCAGCTCAGTGCATCACGACTCAACACAGTAATATACCTTATAGAGGCAGCTCAGTGCATCAGCACACGACTCAACACAGTAATATACCTTATAGAGGCAGCTCAGTGCATCACGACTCAACACAGTAATATACCTTATAGAGGCAGCTCAGTGCATCACGACTCAACACAGTAATATACCTTATAGAGGCAGCTCAGTGCATCACGACTCAACACAGTAATATACCTTATAGAGGCAGCTCAGTGCATCAACACACGACTCAACACAGTAATATACCTTACAGAGGCAGCTCAGTGCATCAACACACGACTCAACACAGTAATATACCTTATAGAGGCAGCTCAGTGCATCAGCACACGACTCAACACAGTAATATACCTTATAGAGGCAGCTCAGTGCATCAACACACGACTCAACACAACTCAACACAGTAATATACCCTACATAGGCAGGTCAGTGCATCTACACACGACTCAACACAACTCAACACAGTAATATACCCTACATAGGCAGGTCAGTGCATCTACACACGACTCAACACGACTCAACACAGTAATATACCTTACAGAGGCAGCTCAGTGCATCTACACACGACTCCACACAGTAATATACCTTATAGAGGCAGCTCAGTGCATCAACACACGACTCAACGCAGTAATATACCTTATAGAGGCAGCTCAGTGCATCAGCACACGACTCAACACAGTAATATACCTTACAGAGGCAGCTCAGTGCATCAACACACGACTCAACACAGTAATATACCTTATAGAGGCAGCTCAGTGCATCAACACACGACTCAACACAGTAATATACCTTACAGAGGCAGCTCAGTGCATCAGCACACGACTCAACACAGTAATATACCTTACAGAGGCAGCTCAGTGCATCTACACACGACTCAACACAACTCAACACAGTAATATACCTTACAGAGGCAGCTCAGTGCATCTACACACGACTCAACACACAGTAATATACCTTATAGAGGCAGCTCAGTGCATCAACACACGACTCAACACAGTAATATACCTTATAGAGGCAGCTCAGTGCATCAGCACACGACTCAACACAGTAATATACCTTACAGAGGCAGCTCAGTGCATCAACACACGACTCAACACAGTAATATACCTTATAGAGGCAGCTCAGTGCATCAACACACGACTCAACACAGTAATATACCTTACAGAGGCAGCTCAGTGCATCAGCACACGACTCAACACAGTAATATACCTTACAGAGGCAGCTCAGTGCATCTACACACGACTCAACACACTCAACACAGTAATATACCTTATAGAGGCAGCTCAGTGCATCAGCACACGACTCAACACAGTAATATACCCTACAGAGGCAGCTCAGTGCATCACGACTCAACACAGTAATATACCTTACAGAGGCAGCTCAGTGCATGAGCACACGACTCAACACAACTCAACACAGTAATATAACCTACAGAGGCAGGTCAGTGCATCTACACACGACTCAACACAACTCAACACAGTAATATACCTTACAGAGGCAGCTCAGTGCATCACACACGACTCAACACAACTCAACACAGTAATATACCTTATAGAGGCAGCTCAGTTCATCAACACACGACTCAACACAGTAATATACCTTATAGAGGCAGCTCAGTGCATCAGCACACGACTCAACACAGTAATATACCCTACAGAGGCAGCTCAGTGCACACGACTCAACACAGTAATATACCTTACAGAGGCAGCTCAGTGCATCAGCACACGACTCAACACAGTAATATACCTTACAGAGGCAGCTCAGTGCATCTACACACGACTCAACACAGTAATATACCCTACAGAGGCAGCTCAGTGCATCACGACTCAACACAGTAATATACCTTACAGAGGCAGCTCAGTGCATCAGCACACGACTCAACACAACTCAACACAGTAATATAACCTACAGAGGCAGCTCAGTGCATCTACACACGACTCAACACAGTAATATACCCTACAGAGGCAGCTCAGTGCATCACGACTCAACACAGTAATATACCTTACAGAGGCAGCTCAGTGCATCAACACACGACTCAACACAGTAATATACCTTATAGAGGCAGCTCAGTGCATCAACACACAACTCAACACAGTAATATACCTTACAGAGGCAGCTCAGTGCATCAGCACACGACTCAACACAGTAATATACCTTATAGAGGCAGCTCAGTGCATCAGCACACGACTCAACACAGTAATATACCTTACAGTGGCAGCTCAGTGCATCAACACACGACTCAACACAGTAATATACCTTATAGAGGCAGCTCAGTGCATCAACACACGACTCAACACAGTAATATACCTTACAGAGGCAGCTCAGTGCATCTACACACGACTCAACACAACTCAACACAGTAATATACCTTACAGAGGCAGCTCAGTGCATCTACACACACTCCACACGACTCAACACAGTAATATACCTTATAGAGGCAGCTCAGTGCATCACGACTCAACACAGTAATATACCTTATAGAGGCAGCTCAGTGCATCAGCACACGACTCAACACAGTAATATACCTTATAGAGGCAGCTCAGTGCATCACGACTCAACACAGTAATATACCTTATAGAGGCAGCTCAGTGCATCAACACACGACTCAACACAGTAATATACCTTACAGAGGCAGCTCAGTGCATCAACACACGACTCAACACAGTAATATACCTTATAGAGGCAGCTCAGTGCATCACGACTCAACACAGTAATATACCTTATAGAGGCAGCTCAGTGCATCAACACACGACTCAACACAGTAATATACCTTATAGAGGCAGCTCAGTGCATCAGCACACGACTCAACACAACTCAACACAGTAATATACCTTATAGAGGCAGCTCAGTGCATCAGCACACTACTCAACACAACTCAACACAGTAATATACCCTACAGAGGCAGCTCAGTGCATCAGCACACGACTGAACACAACTCAACACAGTAATATACCTTATAGAGGCAGCTCAGTGCATCAGCACACTACTCAACACAGTAATATACCTTACAGAGGCAGCTCAGTGCATCTACACACGACTCCACACAGTAATATACCTTATAGAGGCAGCTCAGTGCATCAACACACGACTCAACGCAGTAATATACCTTATAGAGGCAGCTCAGTGCATCAGCACACGACTCAACACAGTAATATACCTTACAGAGGCAGCTCAGTGCATCAACACACGACTCAACACAGTAATATACCTTATAGAGGCAGCTCAGTGCATCAACACACGACTCAACACAGTAATATACCTTACAGAGGCAGCTCAGTGCATCAGCACACGACTCAACACAGTAATATACCTTACAGAGGCAGCTCAGTGCATCTACAGCTCAACACAACTCAACACAGTAATATACCTTACAGAGGCAGCTCAGTGCATCACACACGACTCCACACGACTCAACACAGTAATATACCTTATAGAGGCAGCTCAGTGCATCAACACACGACTCAACACAGTAATATACCTTATAGAGGCAGCTCAGTGCATCAGCACACGACTCAACACAGTAATATACCTTACAGAGGCAGCTCAGTGCATCAACACACGACTCAACACAGTAATATACCTTATAGAGGCAGCTCAGTGCATCAACACACGACTCAACACAGTAATATACCTTACAGAGGCAGCTCAGTGCATCAGCACACGACTCAACACAGTAATATACCTTACAGAGGCAGCTCAGTGCATCACACACGACTCAACACAACTCAACACAGTAATATACCTTATAGAGGCAGCTCAGTGCATCAGCACACGACTCAACACAGTAATATACCTTACAGAGGCAGCTCAGTGCATCACACACGACTCAACACAGTAATATACCTTACAGAGGCAGCTCAGTGCATCACACGACTCAACACAACTCAACACAGTAATATAACCTACAGAGGCAGCTCAGTGCATCTACACACGACTCAACACAACTCAACACAGTAATATACCTTACAGAGGCAGCTCAGTGCATCTACACACGACTCAACACAACTCAACACAGTAATATACCTTACAGAGGCAGCTCAGTTCATCAACACACGACTCAACACAGTAATATACCTTATAGAGGCAGCTCAGTGCATCAGCACACGACTCAACACAGTAATATACCCTACAGAGGCAGCTCAGTGCATCACGACTCAACACAGTAATATACCTTACAGAGGCAGCTCAGTGCATCAGCACACGACTCAACACAGTAATATACCTTACAGAGGCAGCTCAGTGCATCTACACACGACTCAACACAGTAATATACCCAAGAGGCAGCTCAGTGCATCACGACTCAACACAGTAATATACCTTACAGAGGCAGCTCAGTGCATCAGCACACGACTCAACACAACTCAACACAGTAATATACCTACAGAGGCAGCTCAGTGCATCTACACACGACTCAACACAGTAATATACCCTACAGAGGCAGCTCAGTGCATCACGACTCAACACAGTAATATACCTTACAGAGGCAGCTCAGTGCATCAACACACGACTCAACACAGTAATATACCTTATAGAGGCAGCTCAGTGCATCAACACACAACTCAACACAGTAATATACCTTACAGAGGCAGCTCAGTGCATCAGCACACGACTCAACACAGTAATATACCTTATAGAGGCAGCTCAGTGCATCAGCACACGACTCAACACAGTAATATACCTTACAGTGGCAGCTCAGTGCATCAACACACGACTCAACACAGTAATATACCTTATAGAGGCAGCTCAGTGCATCAACACACGACTCAACACAGTAATATACCTTACAGAGGCAGCTCAGTGCATCACACACGACTCAACACAACTCAACACAGTAATATACCCTACAGAGGCAGCTCAGTGCATCTACACACGACTCCACACGACTCAACACAGTAATATACCTTATAGAGGCAGCTCAGTGCATCACGACTCAACACAGTAATATACCTTATAGAGGCAGCTCAGTGCATCAGCACACGACTCAACACAGTAATATACCTTATAGAGGCAGCTCAGTGCATCACGACTCAACACAGTAATATACCTTATAGAGGCAGCTCAGTGCATCAACACACGACTCAACACAGTAATATACCTTACAGAGGCAGCTCAGTGCATCAACACACGACTCAACACAGTAATATACCTTATAGAGGCAGCTCAGTGCATCAGCACACGACTCAACACAGTAATATACCTTATAGAGGCAGCTCAGTGCATCACGACTCAACACAGTAATATACCTTACAGAGGCAGCTCAGTGCATCAACACACGACTCAACACAGTAATATACCTTATAGAGGCAGCTCAGTGCATCAGCACACGACTCAACACAGTAATATACCCTACAGAGGCAGCTCAGTGCATCAGCACACGACTCAACACAGTAGTATACCCGTAGTAATTAGTGTCCTTCATGCCAATGAAGTGAAATTCCTCCTGGGAAATTACATTTTTTTTATATCTTTCAAATGGGAGATTTAAGTGTGTGTGTGCGTGTGAGTGTGTGTGCGTGCGTGCGTGTGAGTGTGTGTGTGTGCGTGCGTGTGTGTGATGGCCATCTTGGTATTTCTGTTTGGGTCTTGATTCATCAAGATTAATGGTTGTTAATGGCTTCCTATTTATACCAGGGAGGAGATATTAGTGGTTGTTAGTGGTTGTTAGTGGTTGTTATTAGTGGTTGTTATTAGTGGTTGTTATTTGTGGTTGTTATTTGTGTTATTTGTGTTGTTATTTGTGGTTGTTAGTGGTTGTTATTTGTGGTTGTTAGTGGTTGTTATTTGTGGTTGTTAGTGGTTGTTAGTGGTTGTTAGGTTGTTAGTGGTTGTTATTTGTGGTTGTTATTTGTGGTTGTTATTTGTGGTTGTTATTGGTTGTTAGTGGTTGTTATTTGTGGTTGTTAGTGGTTGTTATTTGTGGTTGTTAGTGGTTGTTATTTGTGTTGTTAGTGGTTGTTATTTGTGGTTGTTATTTGTGGTTGTTTTGTGGTTGTTAGTGGTTGTTGGGTTGTTAGTGGTTGTTATTTGTGGTTGTTAGTGGTTGTTATTTGTTTGTTAGTGGTTGTTATTTGTGGTTGTTAGTGGTTGTTATTTGTGGTTGTTAGTGGTTGTTATTAGTGGTTGTTATTAGTGGTTGTTATTTGTGGTTGTTATTTGTGGTTGTTAGTGGTTGTTAGTGGTTGTTATTTGTGGTTGTTATTTGTGGTTGTTAGTGGTTGTTATTTGTGGTTGTTAGTGGTTGTTATTTGTGGTTGTTTGTGGTTGTTAGTGGTTGTTGGTGGTTGTTAGTGGTTGTTATTTGTGGTTGTTTGTGGTTGTTAGTGGTTGTTAGTGGTTGTTATTTGTGGTTGTTAGTGGTTGTTATTTGTGGTTGTTAGTGGTTGTTAGTGGTTGTTATTTGTGGTTGTTAGTGGTTGTTATTTGTGGTTGTTATTTAGTGGTTGTTAGTGGTTGTTAGTGGTTGTTATTTGTGGTTGTTAGTGGTTGTTATTTATGAGTGGTTGTTAGTGGTTGTTAGTGGTTGCTATGTTACCATTTGGGACTCAGACACACCCAGTCCCTGTTAGTGTTTGTACCAAGCTAATGTAGTTTCATTCTATCTGTTTGCTTTTCATTGATACAATTGTAATTTGTTACAAACATCACAGCTGCCTAAATTGCTGATAGTTGCTTTAGTGGACCTTCTGTTAATGGGCGGTTGAGCTTTGGTAAAATGTTGAAACTAAGGGAGTGTACTTCTTCAGAGCCTTTAAGGACCAGACTATCTGGTTGATTTAGATTGTTTATTGATGGTGTTGATGTAGTTGTAGATGTACCCATTAAATAACCACCAGCTATCTAGAGCATGACTAAGAAAACAACAGGACGTGACAACAACCCGTGTTTTGATTTGATTTGATTTGATTTGATTTGTTTCTCTCTCTCTCTGTCTCTCTCTCTCTCTGCTCTCTCTGTCTCTGCTCTCTCTCTCTCTCTCTCTCTGCTCTCTCTCTCTCTGCTCTCTCTCTCTCTGCTCTCTCTCTCTGTCTCTCTCTGCTCTCTCTCTCTGCTCTCTCTCTCTCTCTGCTCTCTCTCTCTCTCTCTCTCTCTCTCTCTCTCTCTGCTCTCTCTCTCTCTCTCTCTCTCTCTGCTCTCTCTCTCTCTCTGCTCTCTCTCTCTCTGCTCTCTCTCTGCTCTCTCTCTCTCTCTCTCTCTCTCTGCTCTCTCTCTGCTCTCTCTCTCTCTGCTCTCTCTCTCTCTGCTCTCTCTCTCTCTGCTCTCTCTCTCTCTCTCTCTCTCTCTCTCTCTGCTCTCTCTCTCTCTGCTCTCTCTCTCTCTCTCTCGCTCTCTCTCTCTCTGCTCTCTCTCTCTCTGCTCTCTCTCTCTCTCTCTGCTCTCTCTCTCTCTCTCTCTCTCTCTCTGCTCTCTCTCTCTCTGCTCTCTCTCTCTCTGCTCTCTCTCTCTCTGCTCTCTCTCTCTCTGCTCTCTCTCTCTGCTCTCTCTCTCTCTCTGCTCTCTCTCTCTGCTCTCTCTCTCTCTGCTCTCTCTCTCTGCTGCTCTCTCTCTCTGCTCTCTCTCTCTCTGCTCTCTCCTCTCTCTCTCTGCTCTCTCTCTCTCTCTCTCTCCTCTCTCTCTCTGCTCTCTCTCTCTCTCTCTGCTCTCTTCTCTCTTCTCTCTCCCTATCTGCTCTCTTCTCTCTCCCTCTGCTCTCTCTCTTTGCTCTCTCTGCTCTCTCGCTTTTCTCTGCTCTCTCTCTGCACTCTCAGCCAACTCTGCTCTCTCTTTCTCTGCTATCTCTCTACTCTCTGCTCTCTGCTCTCCGCTCTCTCTCTCTGCTCTCTGCCCTCTCTGCTCTCTCTCTGCTCTCTGCCCTCTCTGCTCTCTCTCTGCTCTCTGCCCTCTCTGCTCTCTCTCTACTCTCTACTCTCCGCTCTCTCTCTCAGTTCTCTCAGCCTGCTCTCTGCTCTCTCTCTGCTCTCTCTCTGCTGCTCTCTCTCTGCTCTGCTCTCTCTCTCTGCTCTCTCTCTCTGCTCTGCTCTTTCTCTCTGCTCTCTCTCTCTCTCTGCTCTCTCTCTCTGCTCTGCTCTTTCTCTCTGCTCTCTCTCTCTCTCTGCTCTCTCTCTCTCTCTGCTCTCTCAATTAAATTAAATTAAATTCAAAGGGCTGTATTGGCATGAGAAACATATTTTCACATAAACAATAGACAAAGGGGAAATAAACAATCAAAAAGTAGTATATAATATTCACAAAAGTTTTTAAAGAATATAGACATTTCAAATGTTAGATTATTGGTTATGCACAATTGTAAAAATGTGTAAATAGTTTGAAAGGGAAAAATAAATAAACAGATAAATATGGGTTGTATTGACAATGGTGTTTGTTCTTCACTGGTTGCCCTTTTCTTGTGGCAACAGGTCACAAATCTTGCTGCTGTGATGTCACACTGTGGAATTTCACCCAATAGATATGGGATCGAAAGTGTTCATTCAGTATTGTTGTAATTGTCATTATTACAAATATATATATATATATTAGAGACACATATTAGAGACACATATATTGTGTTGCTGTCCTGGGTAGAGGTCGACCGATTATGATTTTTCAATACCGATACAGATTATTGGAGGACCAAAAAAAGCTGATACCTATTAATGGGACGATATATACATATATATATATATTTATATATATATCAATGGATTTGATTGATGTATTATAGTAAGTTAAAATAATTGTTCATTCATATGAATGAATATATATATTTGTAATAATGACAATTACAACAATACTGAATGAACACTTTTATTTTAAATTAATATAATACATCAATAAAATCAATTTAGTCTCAAATAAATAATGAAACATGTTCAATTTGGTTTAAATAATGCAAAAACACAGTGTTGGAGAAGAAAGTAAAAGTGCAATATGTGTCATGTAAGAAAGCTAACGTTTCAGTTCCTTGCTCAGAACATGAGATCATATGAAAGCTGGTGGTTCCTTTTAACTTGAGTCTTCAATATTCCCAGGTAAGAAGTTTTAGGTTGTAGTTATTATAGGAATAATAGGGCTATCTCTCTCGATACCATTTGTATTTCATATACCTTTGACTATTGGATGTTCTAATAGGTACTTTAGTATTGCCAGCCTAATCTCGGGAGTTGATAGGCTTGAAGTTATAAACAGCGCAATGCTTGAAGCACAGCGAAGAGCTGCTGGCAAACGCAGGAAAGTGCTGTTTGAATGAATGCTTACGAGCCTGCTGCTGCCTACCACCGCTCAGTCAGACTGCTCTATCAAATCATAGACTTAATTATAATATAATAACACACAGAAATACGAGCCTTAGGTCATCAATATGGTCAAATCCGGAAACTATGATTTCGAAAACAAATCGTTTATTCTTTCAGTGAAATACTGAACCGTTCTGTATTTTATCTAACGGGTGGCATCCCTAAGTCTAAATATTCCTGTTACATTGCACAACCTTCAATGTTATGTCATAATTATGTACAATTTTGGCAAATTAATTACGGCCTTTGTTAGGAAGAAATGGTCTTCACACAGTTCGCAATGAGCCAGGCGGCCCAAACTGCTGCATATACCCTGACTCTGTTGCACAGAACGCAAGAGAAGTGACACAATTTGCCTAGTTAAAAGAAATTCATGTCAGCAGGCAATATTAACTAAATATGTAGGTTTAAAAATATATACTTGTGTATTGGATTTTAAAGAAAGGCATTGATGTTTATGGTTAGGTACATTGGTGCCATTCCGATTAATCGGTCGACCTCTAGTCCTGAGGCTCTGTGGGGTCTGTTTGTGAACAGAGCCCAAGGACCAGCTTGCTTAGGGGACTCTCATCTCTCTGTAGGTGATGGCTGTTATGGAAAGTTTGGGAATCGTTTCCTTTTAGGTGGTTGTAGAATTTAACAGCTATTTTCTTGATTTTGACAGTGAGTGGGTTCGGCCTAATTTTGTGTTTGACGTTGTACACGGAGGATATTTTTGCATGATATATTCTACATGTTCTCTCTATATCTGCTCTCTCCTCTCTACACCTCTCTCTCTCTCTCTCTCTGTTCAATATTTGCTCTCTCCTCTCTACACCTCTCTCTCTCTGTTCAATATTTGCTCTCTCTCTCTACACCTCTCTCTCTCTCTCTATCTCTGTTCAATATTTGCTCTCTGCTCTCTACACCTCTCTCTCTCTCTCTCTCTCTCTCTCTCTCTGTTCAATATTTGCTCTCTCCTCTCTACACCTCTCTCTCTCTCTCTCTCTGTTCAATATTTGCTCTCTCCTCTCTACACCTCTCTCTCTCTCTCTCTGTTCAATATTTGCTCTCTCCTCTCTACACCTCTTTCTCTCTCTGCTCTCTCTCTGCTCTATATCTGCTCTCTCTCTCTGCTCTATATCTGCT
>NW_024608698.1:17500-32500 GCF_018296145.1 Oncorhynchus tshawytscha | reverse complement strand
CGCTAAAGGCACACTAACCTTAAAGGCACGTGAACGCTAAAGGCATGTGAATGCTAACGCTAAAGGCACACTAACCTTAAAGGCACGTGAACGCTAAAGGCATGTGAATGCTAACGCTAAAGGCATGTGAATGCTAACGCTAAAGGCACACTAACCTTAAAGGCACTTTAACGCTAAAGGAATGTGAATGCTAACGCTAAAGGCACACTAACCTTAAAGGCACGTTAACGCTAAAGGAATGTGAATGCTAACGCTAAAGGCACACTAACCTTAAAGGCACGTTAACGCTAAAGGCATGTGAATGCTAACGCTAAAGGCACACTAACCTTAAAGGCACGTTAACGCTAAAGGAATGTGAATGCTAACGCTAAAGGCACACTAACCTTAAAGGCACGTTAACGCTAAAGGAATGTGAATGCTAACGCTAAAGGCACACTAACCTTAAAGGCACGTTAACGCTAAAGGAATGTGAATGCTAACGCTAAAGGCACACTAACCTTAAAGGCACGATAACGCTAAAGGAATGTGAATGCTAACGCTAAAGGCACACTAACCTTAAAGGCACGTTAACGCTAAAGGAATGTGAATGCTAACGCTAAAGGCACACTAACCTTAAAGGCACGTTAACGCTAAAGGAATGTGAATGCTAACGCTAAAGGCACACTAACCTTAAAGGCACGTTAACGCTAAAGGAATGTGAATGCTAACGCTAAAGGCACACTAACCTTAAAGGCACGTTAACGCTAAAGGCATGTGAATGCTAACGCTAAAGGCACACTAACCTTAAAGGCATGTTAACGCTAAAGGAATGTGAATGCTAACGCTAAAGGCACAACCTTAAAGGCACGTTAACGCTAAAGGCATGTGCATGCTAACGCCAAAGGCACACTAACCTTAAAGGCACGTTAACGCTAAAGGAATGTGAATGCTAACGCTAAAGGCACACTAACCTTAAAGGCACGTTAACGCTAAAGGAATGTGAATGCTAACGCTCTTAACGCTAAAGGAATGTGAATGCTAACGCTAAAGGCACACTAACCTTAAAGGCACGTGAACGCTAAAGGCATGTGAATGCTAACGCTAAAGGCACACTAACCTTAAAGGCACGTGAACGCTAAAGGCATGTGAATGCTAACGCTAAAGGCATGTGAATGCTAACGCTAAAGGCACACTAACCTTAAAGGCACGTTAACGCTAAAGGCATGTGAATGCTAACGCTAAAGGCACACTAACCTTAAAGGCACGTTAACGCTAAAGGAATGTGAATGCTAACGCTAAAGGCACACTAACCTTAAAGGCACGTTAACGCTAAAGGAATTTGAATGCTAACGCTAAAAGCACACTAACCTTAAAGGCACGTTAACGCTAAAGGCATGTGAATGCTAACGCTAAAGGCACACTAACCTTAAAGGCACGATAACGCTAAAGGCATGTGAATGCTAACGCTAAAGGCACACTAACCTTAAAGGCACGTTAACGCTAAAGGCATACCAATGCTAACGCTAAAGGCACACTAACCTTAAAGGCACGTTAACGCTAAAGGCATGTGAATGCTAACGCTAAAGGCACACTAACCTTAAAGGCACGTGAACGCTAAAGGCATGTGAATGCTAACGCTACAAATGAAGCTTTTCTGACAGGTGATGCCAAGGTAGACTGGGTCATTTCTTCCTTCTGTGTAGAGATGGATGGATGGATGAGTCTCCATTGCAAGGAGTGGAGAAAGCCAGTAAAATAGCCTCTCCTCATCCTCGTCCTCCATTACGTCTCCTCTCCCAGTTATGTGCTACTCTCATGGATGAAGGGATGGATATCTCTCTCTCTCTCTCTCTCTCTCTCTCTCGCTCTCTCTGTCTCTCTCTCCTTTGCTCTCTCTCTCTCCCTCCCTCCTTCACTCTCTCTCTCTCTCTCTCTCTCTCTCTCTCTCGCTCTCTCTGTCTCTCTCTCCTTTGCTCTCTCTCTCTCCCTCCCTCCTTCACTCTCTCTCTCTCTCTCTCTCTCGCTCTCTCTCTCTCTCTCCTTTGCTCTCTCTCTCTCCCTCCCTCCTTCACTCTCTCTCCCTCTCTCTCTCTCTCTCTCTCTCTCTCTCTCGCTCTCTCTGTCTCTCTCTCTCTCCTTTGCTCTCTCTCTCTCCCTCCCTCCTTCACTCTCTCTCTCTCTCTCCCTCTCACTCTGTCTCTCTGTCTCTGTCTCTCTGTCTCTCTCTCTGTCTCTCTCTCTGTCTCTCTCTCTCTGTCTCTGTCTCTGTCTCTGTCTCTCTCTGTCTCGCCCTCTAATCTGGTTGAGGCTGCCTCGTTGCCGATGGTGGCGTTAAGACTATGTCATCATACTTGAGTCATGGTCAGGGATGGCAAAAATACAATTACAAAGTTTGGACACATCTACCCATTCAAGGGTTTTTCTTTGTCTTTACTATTTTCCACATTTTAGAATAATAGTGAAGACATCAAAACTATGAAATAACACATGGAATCATGTAGTAACCAAAAAAGTGTTAAACAAATCCAAATATATTTTATATTTGAGATTCTTCAAGTAGCCACCCTTTTCCCTGATGACTGCTTTGCACACTCTTGGCATTCTCTCAACCAGTTTCACCTGGAATGCTTTTCCAGCAGTCTTGAAGGAGTTCACACATATGCTGAGCACTGTGTTTATGACTGTGTTTATATACCTTAGTTGAATGCACTGACTGTAAATACGTCCGCATGCTTCTCATCCGAAACAGTTTGGAAGAGTTTGTGCATATATACACTGGATAACAGCGTCTGCTAAATTACAAATATGTCCAGTCTCTAGACAACAAGGTGGGCGAAGTCAGGGCAAGGTTTGCCTTCCAGAGAGACATCAGCGATTGTAACATTCTCTGTTTCACGGAAACATGGCTCTCTCTGGAAATGTTGTTGGAGTCGGTACAGCCACCCGGTTTCTTCATGCGTCACGCTGACAGATAGACAGATACAAACATCTCTCTGGTAAGAAGAAG
Organism: Oncorhynchus tshawytscha; assembly: GCF_018296145.1. Taxonomy (NCBI): domain Eukaryota; kingdom Metazoa; phylum Chordata; class Actinopteri; order Salmoniformes; family Salmonidae; genus Oncorhynchus; species Oncorhynchus tshawytscha. The sequence goes on along the minus strand of NW_024608698.1, from coordinate 29,514 downwards.
GGCGGGGGTGTATGCTTCATGATTAATGACTCATGGTGTAATCATAACAACATACAGGAACTCAAGTCCTTTTGTTCACCTGACCTAGAATTCCTTACAATCAAATTCAAGCAGATACCAAGACGGCCCTCATGGAACTTCACTGGACTCTATGTAAACTGGAAACCATATATCCTGAGGCTGCATTTATTGTAGCTGGGGATTTTAACAAAGTTAAATTCTATCAGCACATTGACTGTAGCACTCGCGCGGGCAATACACTGGACCACTGCTACTTTAACCTGTATGCGATGCATACAAGGCCCTCCTCCACCTCCCTTCGGCAAATCTTACCACGACTCCATTTTGCTTCGTACCGTCCTATAGGCAGAAACTCAAACAGGATGTACCTGTGACTAGAACCATTCAATGCTGGTCTGACCAATCGGAATCCAGGCTTCAAGATTGTTTTGATCACGCGGACTGGGATATGTTCCAGTCAGCCTCAGAGAATAACATTGATTTATACGTTGACTCGGTGAGTGAGTTTATAAGGAAGTGCATTGGAGATGTTGTACCAGCTGTGACTATTAAAACCTACGCCTAACCCGAAACCGTGGATAGGTGGCGGCATTTGTGAAAAACTGAAAGAGCGAACCACCTCATTCAACCATGGAAAGATGTCTGGGAATATGACTGAATATAAACAGTGTAGTTATTCCCTCCGCAAGGCAATCAAACAAGCGAAATGTCGGTGTAGGGACAAAGTGGAGTCGCAATGCAACGGCTCAGACCGGAGACGTATGTGGCAGGGTCTACAGGCAATCACGGACTACAAAAAGAAAACCAGCCACGTCACGGACACCGACGTCTTGCTTCCAGACAAACTAAACACCTTCTTTGCCCGCTTTGAGGATAATACAGTGCCACCGAGCGGCCCGCTACCAAGGACTGCACCCCCCCATCATAGTACCCTCCAAGCTCATCCCTCCTTCTCTGTGGCCGACGTGAGTAAGACATTTAAACGTGTTAACCCTCGCAAGGCTGCTGACTCAGACGGCATCCCCGGCCGCGTCCTCAGAGCAGACCAGCTGGCGAGTGTGTTTACGGACATACTCAAATACTCCCAGTCAAATCAAATCACATTTTATTTGTCACATACACATGTTTAGCAGATGTTAATGCGAGTGTAGCGAAATGCTTGTGCTTCTAGTTCCGACAATGCAGTAATAACCAACGTGTAATCTAACCTAACAATTCCACAACAACTACCTTATAGACACAAGTGTAAAGGGATAAAGTATATGTACATAAAGATATAGGAATGAGTGATGGTACAGAGCGGCATAGGCAAGATGCAGTAGATGATATCGAGTACAGTATATACATATGAGATGAGTAATGTAGGGTATGTAAACATTATATTAAGTAGCATTGTTTAAAGTGGCTAGTGATACATTTTTTACATCAATTTCCATTATTAAAGTGGCTGGAGTAGAGTCAGTGTCATTGACAGTGTGTTGGCAGCAGCCACTCAATGTTAGTGGTGGCTGTTTAACAGTCTAATGGCCTTGAGATAGAAGCTGTTTTTCAGTCTCTCGGTCCCAGCTTTGATGCACCTGTACTGACCTCGCCTTCTGGATGACAGCGGGGTGAACAGGCAGTGGCTCGGGTGGTTGTTGTCCTTGATGATCTTTATGGCCTTCCTGTGACATCGGGTGGTGTAGGTGTCCTGGAGGGCAGGTAGTTTGCCCCCGGTGATGAGTTGTGCAGACCTCACCACCCTCTGAAGAGCCTTACGGTTGTGGGCGGATCAGTTGCCGTACCAGGCGGTGATAAAGCCCGACAGGATGCTCTCGATTGTGCATCAAAAGTTTGTGAGTGTAATAGTCTGGAGAATGGACAGGTAGACAGTATAATAGTCTGGAGAATGGACAGGTAGACAGTATAATAGTCTGGAGAATGGACAGGTAGACAGTATAATAGTCTGGAGAATGGACAGGTAGACAGTATAATAGTCTGGAGAATGGACAGGTAGACAGTATAATAGTCTGGAGAATGGACAGGTAGACAGTATAATAGTCTGGAGAATGGACAGGTAGACAGTATAATAGTCTGGAGAATGGACAGGTAGACAGTATAATAGTCTGGAGAATGGACAGGTAGACAGTATAATAGTCTGGAGAATGGACAGGTAGACAGTATAATAGTCTGGAGAATGGACAGGTAGACAGTATAATAGTCTGGAGAATGGACAGGTAGACAGTATAATAGTCTGGAGAATGGACAGGTAGACAGTATAATAGTCTGGAGAATGGACAGGTAGACAGTATAATAGTCTGGAGAATGGACAGGTAGACAGTATAATAGTCTGGAGAATGGACAGGTAGACAGTATAATAGTCTGGAGAATGGACAGGTGGACAGCAGGTAGACAGTATAATAGTCTGGAGAATGGACAGGTAGACAGTATAATAGTCTGGAGAATGGACAGGTAGACAGTATAATAGTCTGGAGAATGGACAGGTAGACAGTATAATAGTCTGGAGAATGGACAGGTAGACAGTATAAAGCTGATCAGGGTTTGGTTCTGACCACAGAGTCAATGGAGTCTCTCTGTCAGTCAGTGATGGATGTGTTGTCAGTCAGTGATAGGTGTGTTGTCAGTCAGTGATGGATGTGTTGTCAGTCAGTGATGTGTTGTCAGTCAGTGATAGTGTGTTGTCAGTCAGTGATAGATGTGTTGTCAGTCAGTGATTGGTGTGTTGTCAGTCAGTGATAGGTGTGTTGTCAGTCAGTGATGGATGTGTTGTCAATCAGTGATTGGTGTGTTATCAGTCAGTGATAGATGTGTTGTTAGTCAGTGATTGGTGTGTTGTCAGTCAGTGATTGGTGTGTTGTCACCAATTAGCCTGTTAGCCGGTCACCAATTAGCCTGTTAGCCTGTTAGCCGGTCACCAATTAGCCTGTTAGCCTGTTAGCCGGTCACCAATTAGCCTGTTAGCTTGTTAGCCTTGGTTCCCTGGGCCTTACTGTGTTAGATTAAGACATGTTGTGTGTTTGTTTTGTCGTGTTTTTATCTCATAAGATCAATAAATGACCAATAGATTTGCTGTTCCTATCACCAATTAGCCCATTATGTTGTTAACCTGTTAGCTGGTCCTCTGGTCCCCTGAGAGTTGTTAGGCTTGTCTTTAATATAGACATTTAAACAAATTTAAATGAGTTGACAATGTACCAGATCAAGTAATTTGGATAAATTACTTGATTGATTGATCTTTGTGCATTTTTCGAGCGCACTATTCATCCTCCATTCAGCGTCTTGCTTTGATGCAGGCAGTCTACCTGGTCACTGCTGTGACATAATACACTGCAAGACATAATGCATCTGATTGACATGACACAAAGCAAGAGAACATGACAGAATGCTATGAGGGGTCAGAGGTGAGGAGAGAACATGACAGAATGCTATGAGGGGTCAGAGGTGAGGAGAGAACATGACAGAATGCTATGAGGGGTCAGAGGTGAGGAGAGAACATGACAGAATGCTATGAGGGGTCAGAGGTGAGGAGAGAACATGACAGAATGCTATGAAGGGTCAGAGGTGAGGAGAGAACATGACAGAATGCTATGAAGGGTCAGAGGTGAGGAGAGAACATGACAGAATGCTATGAGGGGTCAGAGGTGAGGAGAGAACATGACAGAATGCTATGAAGGGTCAGAGGTGAGGAGAGAACATGACAGAATGCTATGAAGGGTCAGAGGTGAGGAGAGAACATGACAGAATGCTATGAAGGGTCAGAGGTGAGGAGAGAACATGACAGAATGCTATGAGGGTCAGAGGTGAGGAGAGAACATGACAGAATGCTATGAGGGGTCAGAGGTGAGGAGAGAACATGACAGAATGCTATGAAGGGTCAGAGGTGAGGAGAGAACATGACAGAATGCTATGAGGGGTCAGAGGTGAGGAGAGAACATGACAGAATGCTATGAAGGGTCAGAGGTGAGGAGAGAACATGACAGAATGCTATGAGGGGTCAGAGGTGAGGAGAGAACATGACAGAATGCTATGAAGGGTCAGAGGTGAGGAGAGAACATGACAGAATGCTATGAAGGGTCAGAGGTGAGGAGAGAACATGACAGAATGCTATGAGGGGTCAGAGGTGAGGAGAGAACATGACAGAATGCTATGAAGGGTCAGAGGTGAGGAGAGAACATGACAGAATGCTATGAGGGGTCAGAGGTGAGGAGAGAACATGACAGAATGCTATGAAGGGTCAGAGGTGAGGAGAGAACATGACAGAATGCTATGAGGGGTCAGAGGTGAGGAGAGAACATGACAGAATGCTATGAAGGGTCAGAGGTGAGGAGAGAACATGACAGAATGCTATGAAGGGTCAGAGGTGAGGAGAGAACATGACAGAATGCTATGAGGGTCAGAGGTGAGGAGAGAACATGACAGAATGCTATGAAGGGTCAGAGGTGAGGAGAGAACATGACAGAATGCTATGAAGGGTCAGAGGTGAGGAGAGAACATGACAGAATGCTATGAGGGGTCAGAGGTGAGGAGAGAACATGACAGAATGCTATGAAGGGTCAGAGGTGAGGAGAGAACATGACAGAATGCTATGAAGGATCAGAGGTGAGGAGAGAACATGACAGAATGCTATGAAGGGTCAATAATGAGGAGAGAACATGACAGAATGCTATGAGGGTCAGAGGTGAGGAGAGAACATGACAGAATGCTATGAGGGGTCAGAGGTGAGGTCTGAGGTAGAAGGTGTGTGATGATGAATCAGGCTTCTATCAACAATCTATGACTTCCTCTCACACAGGGGGAGAGAGAGAGAGTTGGTGATGACTTTTCTCTCAGCAACATACAAACTTGCACGATCCTCCACATTCTGATCTTCGTCACTCACACCTTCCCTCCTCTTTTGTCATCCTCCTCCTCCCTCCTCTTTCTTCCTCTCCTACCCCACCTCCACTCCTCTCTCCTACCCCCCCTCCACTCCTCTGCTCCTCCCCACCCCACCTCCTCCCTCCTCTCCTCTCCTACCCCTCCTCCACTCCTCTGCTCCTCCCCACCCCACCTCCACTCCTCTCCTCTCCCTACCCCCTCCACTCCTCTGCTCCTCCCCACCCCACCTCCACTCCTCTCTCTCTCCTACCCCTCCACTCCTCTGCTCCTCCCCACCCCACCTCCACTCCTCTCCTCTCCTACCCCCTCCACTCCTCTGCTCCTCCCCACCCCACCCCACCTCCACCCCCTCCTCCTCTGCTCTCCCCACCCCCCTCCACTCCTCTGCTCCTCCCCACCCCACCTCCACTCCTCTCCTCTCCTACCCCCTCCACTCCTCTACTCCTCCCCCTCCACCCCACCTCCACTCCTCTCCTCTCCTACCCCCCCCTCCACTCCTCTGCTCCTCCCCACCCCACCTCCACTCCTCTCCCTCTCCTACCCCCTCCACTCCTCTGCTCCTCCCCACCCCACCTCCACTCCTCTCCTCTCCTACCCCTCCACTCCTCTGCTCCTCCCCCCCCCCATCTCCACTCCTCTCCTCTCCTACCCCCTCCACTCCTCTGCTCCTCCCCACCCCACCTCCACTCCTCTCCTCTCCTACCCCCTCCACTCCTCTGCTCCTCCCCACCCCACCTCCACTCCTCTCTCCCTATCCCCTCCACTCCTCTGCTCCTCCCCACCCCACCCCACCTCCACTCCTCTCCTCTCCTACCCCCTCCACTCCTCTGCTCCTCCCCACCCCACCTCCACCCTCCTCTCCTCTCCCCCTCCACTCCTCTGCTCCTCCCCCCCCCACCTCCTCTCCTCTCCTACCCCCTCCACTCCTCTGCTCCTCCCCACCCCACCTCCTCTCCTCTCCTTTCCTTCTTCTCCATCATGGTTGGCATGTTCTCAGCGTGTCAGTGAAATTCCTGGAAATGTTCTTCACAGACACACTGTACCGCCAACAACACGTGTGTGTGCATGTGCCCTGTAGGAACTCCCCCGCTCTCTCTGCTCTCTCTCTCTCTCTCTCTCTCTCTCTCTCTGTCTCTCTCTCTCTTTCTCTCTCTCTCTGCTCTGTCTCTCTCTCTCTCTCTCTTGTCTCTCTCTCTTTCTCTGCTCTCTCTGTCTCTCTCTCTCTCTGCTCTCTCTCTCTTTATCTGCTCTCTCTCTCTCTCTCTCTCTGTCTCTCTCTCTCTCTGTCTGCTCTCTCTGTTCTCTCTCTGTCTCTGTCTGTCTCTCTCTCTCTCTCTCTCTCTCACTTCCTCTGCCTCCCCCTCTGGGCTCTCCTCCTGGTAGCCTAGGAGATCACACAGCCCAAAGCATTGTGGGTAAAATGAATCTCTCTCTCTTTGGTGCATCATGTTCTCTGTTTTCTCTCGGTTATCTCATAGCTTAGTGGAATAGGGTTCCATGACATAAATGTTATGCCCTATTCACAATTTAGTGCACTACAACACCATATGAGAACTGGTCTAAAGTAGTACACTATATAGGGAATAGGGTGCCATTTAAGTCCCTCACATTCACTAGATAACAATTAATAACAACATTAATACCTACTGAGTGTCCATTAGTGTTGTTCAGGAGCTCTTCTACTAGAAGGACACTGTATTTCCATAGAAGGACACTGTATTTCCATAGTTGTAATTCAGGGTTGTAATGAACCAGGGCCAGTCTGTGACTACAGTAGTCCTGGTTTGACAGGGTTGTAATGAACCAGTCTATGACTACAGTAGTCCTGGTTTGACAGGGTTGTAATGAACCAGGGCCAGTCTATGACTACAGTAGTCCTGGTTGTTCAGGGTTGTAATGAACCAGTCTATGACTACAGTAGTCCTGGTTGTTCAGGGTTGTAATGAACCAGTCTATGACTACAGTAGTCCTGGTTTGACAGGGTTGTAATGAACCAGTCTATGACTACAGTAGTCCTGGTTTGACAGGGTTGTAATGAACCAGTCTATGACTACAGTAGTCCTGGTTTGACAGGGCTGTCAAGCATTTGGGCTAGTGTAGTGTAGTGTAGTGTAGTGTAGTGTACTGTAGTGTACTGTAGTGTAGTGTAGTGTAGTGTTGTGTACTGTAGTGTAGTGTACTGTAGTGTAGTGTACTGTACTGTACTGTAGTGTAGTGTAGTGTACTGTAGTGTAGTGTACTGTAGTGTAGTGTAGTGTATTGTAGTGTAGTCTACTGTACTGTAGTGTACTGTAGTGTAGTGTAGTGTACTGTACTGTACTGTAGTGTAGTGTAGTGTACTGTAGTGTAGTGTACTGTAGTGTATGTACTGTAGTGTAGTGTAGTGTACTGTAGTGTAGTGTACTGTAGTGTACTGTAGTGTAGTGTAGTTTAGTGTACTGTAGTGTAGTGTAGTGTAGTGTACTGTAGTGTACTGTACTGTACTGTACTGTAGTGTACTGTAGTGTACTGTAGTGTAGTGTACTGTAGTGTAGTGTAGTGTAGTGTAGTGTAGTGTAGTGTACTGTATTGTAGTGTAGTGTAGTGTACTGTAGTGTACTGTAGTGTAGTGTACTGTAGTGTACTGTACTGTACTGTACTGTAGTTTAGTGTACTGTAGTGTAGTGTAGTGTACTGTAGTGTAGTGTACTGTACTGTATTGTAGTGTAGTGTAGTGTAGTGTACTGTAGTGTAGTGTACTGTAGTGTACTGTACTGTAGTGTAGTGTAGTGTAGTGTACTGTAGTGTAGTGTACTGTACTGTAGTGTAGTGTACTGTAGTGTAGTGTAGTGTAGTGTACTGTAGTGTAGTGTGTGTGTGTGTGTGTGTGTGTGTGTGTGTGTGTGTGTGTGTGTGTGTGTGTGTGTTGTGCTGTAAATTGTAATCTGTGCTGTAAATTGTTAGCATGTTATCGTCAGCTGCAAGAGACCAGCAGTGAATATTTTAAACCTCTTATTTAACCATGGTTTCTACAGTACATGGACAGTGTGTGTTTGTGTGTACGTTGTACCTCTTATGTAACCATGGTTTATACAGTACATGGACAGTGTGTGTTTGTGTGTACGTTGTACCTCTTATGTAACCATGGTTTCTACAGTACATGGGCAGTGTGTGTTTGTGTGTACGTTGTACCTCTTATGTAACCATGGTTTCTACAGTACATGGGCAGTGTGTGTTTGTGTGTATGTTGTACCTCTTATGTAACCATGGTTTCTACAGTACATGGGCAGTGTGTGTTTGTGTGTACGTTGTACCTCTTATGTAACCATGGTTTCTACAGTACATGGGCAGTGTGTGTTTGTGTGTATGTTGTACATCTTATGTAACCATGGTTTCTACAGTACATGGGCAGTGTGTGTTTGTGTGTAAGTTGTACCTCTTATGTAACCATGGTTTCTACAGTACATGGGCAGTGTGGTGTGTTTGTGTCGGCGAGTGTGTCCTTTGATATTGAATCGTTTAAAGAAGAGAGTGTAACTGTATGATGCTTCAGCAGACTAGAGAGCTCTGTCAGGCTGAAGACCTACACTACCCTTCAGCTGAACACCATACACTCGATACTGTGTGTGTGTGTGTGTGTGTGTGTGTGTGTGTGTGTGTGTGTGCGTGTGTGTGTGTGTGTGTTTGCATCCTTACTCGCACCAATATTCCACACAGGAACCCGATGACACGTCTCAGAAGCTCAGTCACTGTGACAACCCTGAGTCTGTTCTCTCTTATCTTCTCAGCCAATGACAGGCAGAGTTGTCAAGAAAAAGCCATATCTCAGACTGGCCAATAAAAAAGAAGAGATTAAGATGGGCAACAGAACACAGACACTGGACAGAGGAACTCTGCCTAGAAGGCCAGCATCCCGGAGTCGTCTCTTCACTGTTGACGTTGAGACTGGACAGAGGAACTCTGCCTAGAAGGCCAGCATCCCGGAGTCGTCTCTTCACTGTTGACGTTGAGACTGGACAGAGGAACTCTGCCTAGAAGGCCAGCATCCCGGAGTCGTCTCTTCACTGTTGACATTGAGACTGGACAGAGGAACTCTGCCTAGAAGGCCAGCATCCCGGAGTCGTCTCTTCACTGTTGACATTGAGACTGGACAGAGGAACTCTGCCTAGAAGGCCAGCATCCCGGAGTCGCCTCTTCACTGTTGACGTTGAGACTGGTGTTTTGCGGGAACTATTTACTGAAGCTGCCAGTTGAGGACTTGTGAGGCGTCTGTTTCTCAAACTAGACACTCTAATGTACTTGTCCTCTTACTCAGTTGTGCACCGGGGGCCTCCCACTCCTTTTTCTATTCTGGTTTAGACCAGTTTGCGCTGTTCTGTGAAGGGAGTAGTACACAGCGTTGCACGAGATCTTCAGTTTCTTGGTCATTTCTTGCATAGAATAGCCTTCATTTCTCAGAACAAGAATAGACTGACGAGTTTCAGAAGAAAACCTTGGTTTCTGGCCATTTTGAACCTGTAATCGAACCCACAAATGCTGATGCTCCAGATACTCATCTAGTTTAAAGAAGGACCGTTTATTGCTTCTTTAATCAGAACAACAGTTTTCAGCTGTGCTAACATAATTGCAAAAGGGTTTTCTAATGATCAATTAGTCTTTTAAAATGATATACTTGTATTAGCTAATACAACGTGCCATTGGAACACAGGAGTGATGGTTGCTGATAATGGGTCTCTGTTCGATCCAGAGTGACTTCTTTCACTAGAATTTACCTCTCCACTATCTCCTCCCTACACTCGTAGGATATATGCATCACTACCACTATCTCCTCCCAACACTAGTAGGAGATATCCATCTATCACTACCACTATCTCCATCCCTACACTAGTAGGAGATATACATCTATCACTACCACTATCTCCTCCCTACACTAGTAGGATATATACATCACTACCACTATCTCCTCCCTACACTAGTAGGAGATATACATCACTATCACTACCACTATCTCCTCCCTACACTAGTAGGATATATACATCACTACAACGATCTCTTCCCTACACTAGTAGGATATATACATCACTACCACTATCTCCTCCCTACACTAGTAGGATATATGCATCTATCACTACCACTATCTCCTCCCTACACTAGTAGGATATATACATCACTACCACTATCTCCTCCCTACACTACATCACTGTTAAGTTATATGCTCTCCCTACACTTGTAGTACACTCCTCCCTACACTCGTAGGATATATACATCACTACAACGATCTCCTCCCTACACTCGTAGGAGATATACATCACTACCACTATCTCCTCCCTACACTCATAGGAGATATACATATTTCACTACCACTATCTCCTCCCTACACTCGTAGGAGATATACATACATCACTACCACTATCTCCACCCTACACTCATAGGAGATATACATATTTCACTACCACTATCTCCTCCCTACACTCGTAGGAGATATACATACATCACTACCACTATCTCCTCCCTACACTATATCTCCTCCTTACACTCATAGGAGATATACATATTTCACTACCACTATCTCCTCCCTACACTATATCTCCTCCCTACACTCATAGGAGATATACATATTTCACTACCACTACCTTAATTCATCCTCTCCTCTCCTCAGTGAATCTTTGACTTTCCTTCATACATGCTCTCCTGCCTACACCAAGTAAGGGAGACAAAGTGTTCTCTCATCTAAATCTCTCTCCAGATGATCTCCGGTCTACACCAAGTAAGGGAGACAAAGTGTTCTCTCATCTAAATCTCTCTTCTTCTCTAAAGAAATAGAGAAGTGTCTCTGTCCTGTCACCTAAATCTCTCTCCAGATGATCTCCTGTCTACACTAAGGAAGGAGAAGAAAGAGCCGTGTTCTGTCACCTAAATCTCTCTCCTGTCTCCACGGTGAATCTGAGCTGTTCCTGAAGTGAACACCTCCTGTCACAGCCAGACCCAGTTCTGTTGTACGGAGGATCAGAACAGTGACGCAGGCATTTACATCTGCTGAGAGCTGGGGGGAACACAGTTATGGAAGTATCACCCCCTTACTGAGTACAGTGAAGCTCCAGTAGAGATGAACACAGTTATCAGTACCAGCTGGTCCCAGTACAGTAGAGATGAACACAGTTATTAGTACCAGCTGGTCCCAGTACAGTAGAGATGAACACAGTTATTAGTACCAGCTGGTCCCAGTACAGTAAAGCTACAGTAGAGATGAACACAGTTATTAGTACTAGCTGGTCCCAGTACAGTAGAGATGAACACAGTTATCAGTACCAGCTGGTCCCAGTACAGTAGAGATGGACACAGTTATTAGTACCAGCTGGTCCCAGTACAGTAGAGATGAACACAGTTATTAGTACCAGCTGGTCCCAGTGCAGTAGAGATGAACACAGTTATTAGTACCAGCTGGTCCCAGTGCAGTAGAGATGAACACAGTTATTAGTACCAGCTGGTCCCAGTACAGTAGAGATGGACACAGTTATTAGTACCAGCTGGTCCCAGTGCAGTAGAGATGAACACAGTTATCAGTACCAGCTGGTCCCAGTGCAGTAGAGATGAACACAGTTATCAGTACCAGCTGGTCCCAGTACAGTAGAGATGGACACAGTTATTAGTACCAGCTGGTCCCAGTGCAGTAGAGATGAACACAGTTATTAGTACCAGCTGGTCCCAGTACAGTAGAGATGAACACAGTTATCAGTACCAGCTGGTCCCAGTACAGTAGAGATGGACACAGTTATTAGTACCAGCTGGTCCCAGTACAGTAGAGATGGACACAGTTATTAGTACCAGCTGGTCCCAGTGCAGTAGAGATGAACACAGTTATTAGTACTAGCTGGTCCCAGTACAGTAGAGATGAACACAGTTATCAGTACCAGCTGGTCCCAGTGCAGTAGAGATGAACACAGTTATTAGTACCAGCTGGTATCTGTATCACTATATAACAACGTAGTGTGTGTGTGTGTGTGTGTGTGTGTTTGACAGACCCTGAGGGGAATAGACTGTTATAAATCACACTTTAGTCTCCATAGGGAGGAAGTGTGTGGCACAGAGGGCACTGTAGCTGCCCACTCACCCAGGGTGGTGTGTGTTCGTCTGTG
>NW_024608698.1:0-2500 GCF_018296145.1 Oncorhynchus tshawytscha | reverse complement strand
GTTTGGCGACGAGTATGAAGCGAGGGCCAGCCAACGAGAGCGTACAGGTCGCAATGGTGGGTAGTATATGGGGCTTTGGTGACAAAACGGATTGCACTGTGATAGACTGCATCCAATTTGTTGAGTAGGGTATTGGAGGCTATTTTGTAAATGACATCGCCAAAGTCGAGGATTGGTAGGATGGTCAGTTTTACAAGGGTATGTTTGGCAGTATGAGTGAAGGATGCTTTGTTGCGAAATAGGAAGCCAATTCTATATTTAACTTTGGATTGGAGATGTTTGATATGGGTCTGGAAGGAGAGTTTACAGTCTAACCAGACACCTAAGTATTTGTAGTTGTCCACGTATTCTAAGGCAGAGCCGTCCAGAGTAGTGATGTTGGACAGGCGGGTAGGTGCAGGTAGCGATCGGTTGAGCATGCATTTAGTTTTACTTGTATTTAAGAGCAATTGGAGGCCACGGAAGGAGAGTTGTATGGCATTGAAGCTTGCCTGGAGGGTTGTTAACACAGTGTCCAAAGAAGGGCCGGAAGTATACAGAATGGTGTCGTCTGCGTAGAGGTGGATCAGAGACTCACCAGCAGCAAGAGCGACCTCATTGATGTATACAGAGAAGAGAGTCGGTCCAAGAATTGAACCCTGTGGCACCCCCATAGAGACTGCCAGAGGTCCGGACAGCAGACCCTCCGATTTGACACACTGAACTCTATCAGAGAAGTAGTTGGTGAACCAGGCGAGGCAATCATTTGAGAAACCAAGGCTGTCGAGTCTGCCGATGAGGATGTGGTGATTGACAGAGTCGAAAGCCTTGGCCGGATCAATGAATACGGCTGCACAGCAATGTTTCTTATCAATGGCAGTTAAGATATCGTTTAGGACCTTGAGCGTGGCTGAGGTGCACCCATGACCAGCTCTGAAACCAGATTGCATAGCAGAGAAGGTATGGTGAGATTCGAAATGGTCGGTAATCTGTTTGTTGACTTGGCTTTCAAAGACCTTAAGAAAGGCACGGTAGGATAGATATAGGTCTGTAGCAGTTTGGGTCAAGAGTGTCCCCCCCTTTGAAGAGGGGGATGACCGCAGCTGCTTTCCAATCTTTGGGAATCTCAGACGACACGAAAGAGAGGTTGAACAGGCTAGTAATAGGGGTGGCAACAATTTCGGCAGATAATTTTAGAAAGAAAGGGTCCAGATTGTCTAGCCCGGCTGATTTGTAGGGGTCCAGATTTTGCAGCTCTTTCAGAACATCAGCTGAATGGATTTGGGAGAAGGAGAAATGGGGAAGGCTTGGGCGAGTTGCTGTTGGGGGTGCAGTGCTGTTGACCGGGGTAGGAGTAGCCAGGTGGAAAGCATGGCCAGCCGTAGAAAAATGCTTATTGAAATTCTCAATTATGGTGGATTTATCAGTGGTGACAGTGTTTCCTATCTTCAGTGCAGTGGGCAGCTGGGAGGAGGTGTTCTTATTCTCCATGGACTTTACAGTGTCCCAGAACTTTTTTGAGTTAGTGTTGCAGGAAGCAAATTTCTGCTTGAAAAAGCTAGCCTTGGCTTTTCTAACTGCCTGTGTATAATGGTTTCTAGCTTCCCTGAACAGCTGCATATCACGGGGCTGTTCGATGCTAATGCAGAACGCCATAGGATGTTTTTGTGTTGGTTAAGGGCAGTCAGGTCTGGGGAGAACCAAGGGCTATATCTGTTCCTGGTTCTAAATTTCTTGAATGGGGCATGTTTATTTAAGATGGTTAAGGAAGGCATTTAAAAAATATCCAGGCATCCTCTACTGACGGGATGAGATCAATATCCTTCCAGGATACCCCGGCCAGGTCGATTAGAAAGGCCTGCTCGCAGAAGTGTTTCAGGGAGCGTTTTACAGTGATGAGTGGAGGTCGTTTGACCGCTGACCCATTACAGATGCAGGCAATGAGGCAGTGATCGCTGAGATCTTGGTTGAAGACAGCAGAGGTGTATTTAGAGGGGAAGTTGGTTAGGATGATATCTATGAGGGTGCCCGTGTTTAAGGCTTTGGGGAGGTACCTGGTAGGTTCATTGATAATTTGTGTGAGATTGAGGGCATCAAGTTTAGATTGTAGGATGGCTGGGGTGTTAAGCATGTTCCAGTTTAGGTCGCCTAGCAGCACGAACTCTGAAGATAGATGGGGGGCAATCAGTTCACATATGGTGTCCAGAACACAGCTGGGGGCAGAGGGTGGTCTATAGCAGGCGGCAACGGTGAGAGACTTGTTTTTAGAGAGGTGGATTTTTAATAGAAGTTCAAATTGTTTGGGTACAGACCTGGATAGTAGGACAGAACTCTGCAGGCCATCTTTGCAGTAGATTGCAACACCGCCCCCTTTGGCAGTTCTATCTTGTCTGAAAATGTTGTAGTTTGGAATTAAAATTTCTGAATTTTTGGTGGTCTTCCTAAGCCAGGATTCAGACACAGCTAGAACATCCGGGTTGGCAGAGTGTGCTAAAGCAGTGAATAGAACAAACTTAGGGAG
>NW_024608697.1:0-75388 GCF_018296145.1 Oncorhynchus tshawytscha | reverse complement strand
GACTTACTTCACTCCTTTCTTGGTGACCATTCTGGTGGAGGTGGTATTGAAGGCCTTCTCAAAGCGCTGTAACTTGAACCAGTCCATTCTTCAGGAGGAGGAGATGGCCCCAAGCCAGTTAGAGGTTAGTCCATGCAGTCACGCCCAGACAAGCCATTTTGCATCATTATTCTGTGAGACTTTTCATTGGCTACTACAAGCTTCTTTTGAAGGTTAAACTGTCAATAACAGAGGCCACTATTCACTATTCCCCAGTATGCTTTGGCTATTCTGCAATCTGTAAATGATTATAGAAGGTAATACTGGATACAGTGTACTGTATGTACAGGAGACTGCAGTATACGGTATGTACAGTATAGAGACTGCAGTATACGGTATGTACAGTATAGAGACTGCAGTATACGGTATGTACAGTATAGAGACTGCAGTATACGGTATGTAGAGTATAGAGACTGCAGTATACGGTATGTACAGTATAGAGACTGCAGTATACGGTATGTACAGTATAGAGACTGCAGTATACGGTATGTACAGTATAGAGACTGCAGTATACGGTATGTACAGTACAGAGACTGCAGTATTTTTTATTTTTTATTTTACCTTTATTTAACCAGGTAGGCAAGTTGAGAACAAGTTCTCATTTACAATTGCGACCTGGCCAAGATAAAGCAAAGCAGTTCGACAGATACAACGACAGAGTTACACATGGAGTAAAACAAACATACAGTCAATAATACAGTATAGACAAGTCTATATACGATGTGAGAAGGGAGGTAAAGGCAAAAAAGGCCATGGTGGCAAAGTAAATACAATATAGCAAGTAAAACACTGGAATGGTAGTTTTGCAATGGAAGAATGTGCAAAGTAGAAATAAAAATAATGGGGTGCAAAGGAGCAAAATAAATAAATAAATTAAATACAGTTGGGAAAGAGGTAGTTGTTTGGGCTAAATTATAGGTGGGCTATGTACAGGTGCAGTAATCTGTGAGCTGCTCTGACAGTTGGTACTTAAAGCTAGTGAGGGAGATAAGTGTTTCCAGTTTCAGAGATTTTTGTAGTTCGTTCCAGTCATTGGCAGCAGAGAACTGGAAGGAGAGGCGGCCAAAGAAAGAATTGGTTTTGGGGGTGACTAGAGAGATATACCTGCTGGAGCGTGGGCTACAGGTGGGAGATGCTATGGTGACCAGCGAGCCAAGATAAGGGGGGACTTTACCCAGCAGGGTCTTGTAGATGACATGGAGCCAGTGGGTTTGGCGACGAGTATGAAGCGAGGGCCAGCCAACGAGAGCGTACAGGTCACAATGGTGGGTAGTATATGGGGCTTTGGTGACAAAACGGATTGCACTATGATAGACTGCATCCAATTTGTTGAGTAGGGTATTGGAGGCTATTTTGTAAATGACATCGCCAAAGTCGAGGATTGGTAGGATGGTCAGTTTTACAAGGGTATGTTTGGCAGCATGAGTGAAGGATGCTTTGTTGTGAAATAGGAAGCCAATTCTTGATTTAACTTTGGATTGGAGATGTTTGATATGGGTCTGGAAGGAGAGTTTACAGTCTAACCAGACACCTAAGTATTTGTAGTTGTCCACATATTCTAACTCAGAGCCGTCCAGAGTAGTGATGTTGGACAGGCGAGTAGGTGCAGGTAGCGATCGGTTGAAGAGCATGCATTTAGTTTTACTTGTATTTAAGAGCAATTGGAGACCACAGAAGGAGAGTTGTATGGCATTGAAGCTTGCCTGGAGGGTTGTTAACACAGTGTCCAAAGAAGGGCCAGAAGTATACAGAATGGTGTCGTCTGCGTAGAGGTGGATCAGAGACTCACCAGCAGCAAGAGCGACCTCATTGATGTATACAGAGAAGAGAGTCGGTCCAAGAATTGAACCCTGTGGCACCCCCATAGAGACTGCCAGAGGTCCGGACAGCAGACCCTCCGATTTGACACACTGAACTCTATCAGAGAAGTAGTTGGTGAACCAGGCGAGGCAATCATTTGAGAAACCAAGGCTGTCGAGTCTGCCGATGAGGATGTGGTGATTGACAGAGTCGAAAGCCTTGGCCAGATCAATGAATACGGCTGCACAGTAATGTTTCTTATCGATGGCGGTTAAGATATCGTTTAGGACCTTGAGCGTGGCTGAGGTGCACCCATGACCAGCTCTGAAACCAGATTGCATAGCAGAGAAGGTATGGTGAGATTTGAAATGGTCGGTAATCTGTTTGTTGACTTGGCTTTCGAAGACCTTAGAAAGGCACGGTAGGATAGATATAGGTCTGTAGCAGTTTGGGTCAAGAGTGTCCCCCCCTTTTGAAGAGGGGGATGACCGCAGCTGCTTTCCAATCTTTGGGAATCTCAGACGACACGAAAGAGAGGTTGAACAGGCTAGTAATAGGGGTGGCAACAATTTCGGCAGATAATTTTAGAAAGAAAGGGTCCAGATTTTGCAGCTCTTTCAGAACATCAGCTGAACGGATTTGGGAGAAGGAGAAATGGGGAAGGCTTGGGCGAGTTGCTGTTTGGGGGTGCAGTGCTGTTGACTGGGGTAGGAGTAGCCAGGTGGAAAGCATGGCCAGCCGTAGAAAAAATGCTTATTGAAATTCTTAATTATGGTGGATTTATCAGTGGTGACAGTGTTTCCTATCTTGTGGGCAGCTGGGAGGAGGTGTTCTTATTCTCCATGGACTTTACAGTGTCCCAGAACTTTTTTGAGTTAGTGTTGCAGGAAGCAAATTTCTGCTTGAAAAAGCTAGCCTTGGCTTTTCTAACTGCCTGTGTATAATGGTTTCTAGCTTCCTGAACAGCTGCATATCACGGGGCTGTTCGATGCTAATGCAGAAGGCCATAGGATGTTTTTGTGTTGGTTAAGGGCAGTCAGGTCTGGGGAGAACCAAGGGCTATATCTGTTCCTGGTTCTACATTTCTTGAATGGGGCATGTTTATTTAAGATGGTTAGGAAGGCATTTAAAAAAATATCCAGGCATCCTCTACTGACGGGATGAGATCAATATCCTTCCAGGATACCCCGGCCAGGTCGATTAGAAAGGCCTGCTCGCTGAAGTGTTTCAGGGAGCGTTTTACAGTGATGAGTGGAGGTCATTTGACCGCTGACCCATTACGGATGCAGGCAATGAGGCAGTGATCGCTGAGATCTTTGTTGAAGACAGCAGAGGTGTATTTAGAGGGCAAGTTGGTTAGGATGATATCTATGAGGGTGCCCGTGTTTAAGGCTTTGGGAGGTACCTGGTAGGTACCTGGTAGTATACGGTATGTACAGTATATAGTCTGCAGTATACGGTATGTACAGTATAGAGTCTGCAGTATACGGTATGTAGAGTATACAGTCTGCAGTATACGGTATGTACAGTATAGAGACTGCTGTATACGGTATGTAGAGTATAGACTGCAGTGTACGGTATGTAGAGTATAGAGTCTGCAGTATACGGTATGTAGAGTATATAGTCTGCAGTATACGGTATGTACAGTATAGAGTTTGCAGTATACGGTATGTAGAGTATAGAGTCTGCAGTGTACGGTATGTACAGTATAGGGTCTACAGCTTCATGCTGATGGATATTAACCTACTCGTAGTGGAAGCCGATGTCATGGTTTCCAACCAGAACTACCAGCTCTGTGTCACTGGGATGTCTGAACATCTTCTGGAAACGACAAACATCATCCTCCCAGTTCTGTGGAGGGAATAAGACCAAGTGGACTATTATATAGGAAGAGGAATAAATACAGTCAGTCTATAGGACTATTATGTAGACCTGTAGGGACAGGGGGAATAAATACAGTCAGTCTATAGGACTATTACATAGACCTGTAGGGACAGGGGGAATAATTACAGTCAGTCTATAGGACTATTACATAGACCTGTAGGGACAGGGGGAATAATTACAGTCGGTCTATAGGACTATTACATAGACCTGTTCAGTGTTTGCCTACTGTCGCTAGAATAACATCGACGCCGCATCAACAGGTTTGTACCTCTTTGCATAATTGCTAAGACTAAGTTGCAGGTTCGAATCTCAATATGGACAACTCCAAGAATTCGCTGCAGTGTACCCTGTATTAACGGGCTTTTATGGGCACATACCTTTGGAGAGCTCCACTTCCCCTCGTCGAACACATCTCCCAGAATAAAAACGACCTCGGGTCGGAGCAGTGCCAGCGCGGTCTGGAAAGCCCGTTCCATCTGCCATTCTCTGGGTGGCACAGAGACAGACCGACACACTGTCAGCTCAGTGCACCATGCATTACCCGCTCTGTTGTGATTGTTGACGACTCAACTCATCTTCTTGGAGACGGCGTGGATATTGGCTGATAAGGAGAGTCGGGAGCGGAAGAACCACCGTACACGCATCTCATATACTCGCTCACAAAGTATATGCAAAACATACAATTATTTATTTTCACAATAAAATGCTTAGTTAGATCTATTTATCAGGATCAATTACCTTCGCAGTTTGTCGAACCAGTGCCCTCCGACAGCGCCGAGGAGGTGCGTGTCTGAAAGCACCATAGCGCGGAGAACCTCCGCATTTGGTTGCCCGTCTGCGCTCTTCTCAGCCGCCGGCGCACCATGGTCGATCCCTGGCCAACCACACTGTAATATCGCGGCGTAATAAATCAGATACTCACAGAATATGAAAACGCTGCAAACCGCTCCGAACAGGACAATAACGGCGCTGCATACGACGCTCAAGGCCGGCATCATATCTCTATTGTTATGGTTTTCAGATGGCCTGCAATAGAGGCGCACTGGTGGAGCGGCCGCGTTTCACCAGGCATCGTCTCTTTTTTTATTTTTCAAACCTAAATATCACATTGTCTTCGTGACGTTTTCATCGCATTGGTGAACAATTGTAGAGAAATAACTATGTTTTTGTATTTATTTTTATTAAAAGATCTGAACGTCGACCGATAACCTTGTCTCCCTGAGCAAGCAGTCGGGTGGACTGTTGACAGCTGAGCGATCTGCAAGACGCTGTTTGCAATAGGTCCCCATTCACGCTTTCGCAGTTGGATGGGGGTGGAGGAGCGGGGAGGGAGGGGGGAGATGTAGTTGATTCTGTTGTCCTTGACCCATGGAATAGCCACGAGGCTCATTCAATAATAGAATTCCATGTGTAATTCTTGACAATGAGTCTCTAAAGAGGGTCTTTATTGATTGGAGATTTCTCTAGCGACTGACATAGGTGTTATTGAATACTTCCTGTTTAGCCAGACAGCAAAGCAGTGAATTATATAACTATGATTACAACAACATTCTTGTCACGTTGGGGTTAAAATCATATAATACAGCCTTCATTTACACTGTCATCACATAATAATGATTCCTAATTATAATGTGGCATCAGGACTGGGCTCTCAGATTAACTAGCTAGCCAATCTATGAAGAGCTCAGGAGCATAAGGAACCAGATTATCCTAACAATTTCTTGAGAGGACCAATGAACAGCTTTAAAGGCACAGTCACAGTTACCTGCTTCACCAATTTGATATTTCACTGAACAAATGAAAAGGCAAAATCATTGTTCATTCTTATATGACATTTGCTAACAGCAGTCAAACAGCCCAATGCAGAATGAGTTCAATAACGTGTCTTTGAGAGTGTTTCAGTGCTGTCACAGGGCATTCATATGGTATGTTTACACTGAATTGATTGGACAGTAGTATCTCTTGACATATTCTTCAATATTAACATTCAGAAATGTCCCAAAAAATATCAGGTCAGCCGGCAGGCACAACTGTTTCGTAATGACATCGTTGACTTGTAGATGGAACTGGTAAGAAATATAGGACTTGGTTCATTCCTTCATTAAGGAAGACAATATATGTTCAGGCATACGCCTCTAAGGCTTTTGATTGACAGGTCTAGAAGCTAATAGTGTTGTCATTCCTTCCTCTTATGTCACAATGGGATTCTGATTCCTTTGTAAGCACAGGTCACGATCCTCGCCCAACTATATAAAGCAAACCCCAATACTGTTCTTACTACCTTCTTTCCAGATTGATATACAGTAGCAGCAGCTTCTCTTTTTTATTTATTTATTTCACCTTTATTTAACCAGGTAGGCTAGTTGAGAACAAGTTCTCATTTGCAACTGCTACCTGGCCAAGATAAAGCATAGCAGTGTGAACAGACAACACAGAGTTACACATGGAGTAAACAATTAACAAGTCAATAACACAGTAGAAAAAAAAGGGGAGTCTATATACATTGTGTGCAAAAGGCATGAGGAGGTAGGCAAATAATTACAATTTTGCAGATTAACACTGGAGTGATAAATGATCAGATGGTCATGTAAAGGTAGAGATATTGGTGTGCAAAAGGGCAGAAAAGTAAATAAATAAAAACAGTATGGGGATGAGGTAGGTAAAAATGGGTGGGCTATTTACCGATAGACTATGTACAGCTGCAGTGATCGGTTAGCTGCTCAGATAGCAGATGTTTGAAATTGGTGAGGGAGATAAAAGTCTCCAACTTCAGCGATTTTTGCAATTCGTTCCAGTCCCAGGCAGCAGAGAACTGGAATGAAAGGCGGCCAAATGAGGTGTTGGCTTTAGGGATGATCAGTGAGATACACCTGCTGGAGCGCGTGCTACGGATGGGTGTTGCCATCGTGACCAGTGAACTGAGACATGGCAGAGCTTTACCTAGCATGGACTTGTAGATGACCTGGAGCCAGTGGGTCTGGCAACGAATATGTAGCGAGGGCCAGCCGACTAGAGCATACAAGTCGCAGTGGTGGGTGGTATAAGGTGCTTTAGTGACAAAACGGATGGCACTGTGATAAACTGCATCCAGTTTGCTGAGTAGAGTGTTGGAAACAATTTTGTAGATGACATCGCCGAAGTCGAGGATCGGTAGGATAGTCAATTTTACTAGGGTAAGTTTGGCGGCGTGAGTGAAGGAGGCTTTGTTGCGGAATAGAAAGCCGACTCTTGATTTGATTTTCGATTGGAGATGTTTGATATGAGTCTGGAAGGAGAGTTTACAGTCTAGCCAGACACCTAGGTACTTATAGATGTCCACATATTCAAGGTCGGAACCATCCAGGGTGGTGATGCTAGTCGGGCGTGCGGGTGCAGGCAGCGAACGGTTGAAAAGCATGCATTTGGTTTTACTAGCATTTAAGAGCAGTTGGAGGCCACGGAAGGAGTGTTGTATGGCATTGAAGCTCGTTTGGAGGTTAGATAGCACAGTGTCCAGGACGGGCCGGAAGTATATAGAATGGTGTCGTCTGCGTAGAGGTGGATCAGGGAATCGCCCGCAGCAAGAGCAACATCATTGATATATACAGAGAAAAGAGTCAGCCCGAGGATTGAACCCTGTGGCACCCCCATAGAGACTGCCAGAGGACCGGACAGCATGCCCTCCGATTTGACACACTGAACTCTGTCTGCAAAGTAATTGGTGAACCAGGCAAGGCAGTCATCCGAAAAACCGAGGCTACTGAGTCTGCCGATAAGAATAAATGACCTCCATCCAGCAGGCCACAAATGTGAAACAGACTCCAGGAACAGACTCCGTGAGGGTGGTATGAGGGCCCGACGTCCACAGGTGGGGGTTGTGCCTACAGCCCAACACCGTGCAGGACGTTTGGCATTTGCCAGAGAACACCAAGATTGGCAAATTCGCCACTGGCGCCCTGTGCTCTTCACAGATGAAAGCAGGTTCACACTGAGCACATGTGACAGTCTGGAGACGCCGTGGAGATTGTTCTGCTGCCTGCAACATCCTCCAGCATGACCGGTTTGACGGTGGGTCAGTCATGGTGTGGGGTGGCATTTCTTTGGGGGGCCGCACAGCCCTCCATGTGCTCGCCAGAGGCAGCCTGACTGCCATTAGGTACCGAGATGAGATTCTCAGACCCCTTGTGAGACCATATGCTGGTTTGGTTGGCCCTGGGTTCCTCCTAATGCAAGACAATGCTAGACCTCATGTGGCTGGAGTGTGTCAGCAGTTCCTACAAGAGAAAGGCATTGATGCTATGGACTGGCCCGCCCGTTCCCCAGACCTGAATCATACAGGCACGTGGAGGCCACACACACTACTGAGCCTCATTTTGACTTGTTTTAAGGACATTACATCAAAGTTGGATCAGCCTGTAGTGTGGTTTTCCACTTTAATTTTGAGTGTGACTCCAAATCCAGACCTCCATGGGTTGATAAATTTGATTTCCATTGATAATTTTTGTGTGATTTTGTTGTCAGCACATTCAACTATGTAAAGAAAAAAGTATTTAATAAGAATATTTCATTCATTCAGATCTAGGATGTGTTATTTTAGTGTTCCCTTTATTTTTTTGAGCAGTGTATAAACACCAGTCTCAAGGTCAACAGTGAAGATGCGACTCTTGGATGCTGGCCTTCTAGGCAGAGTTCCTCTGTCCAGTGTCTGTGTTATTTTATTGGCCAGTCTGAGATATGGCTTTTTCTTTGCAACTCTGCCTTTGTTTTTCAAAAGTATCTGCAATCTGATCATAATATTTTAGCTGGTAACATAACGGGCTACAGTTATACCTGTAATCTGATTATAATATTTTAGCTGGTAACATAACGGGCTACAGTTATACCTGTAATCTGATCATAATATTTTAGCTGGTAACATAACGGGCTACAGTTATACCTGTAATCTGATTATAATATTTTAGCTGGTAACATAACGGGCTACAGTTATACCTGTAATCTGATTATAATATTTTAGCTGGTAACGTTACAGTTACCGTTTTGTTTGTTTTGGTTCCCTTACATGTAATCCGTTACTCCCCAAACCAAAATTCTGACATTTTGTTAGTCCCTACAAGGTCAAAGGTTAGAATTAGTGTTAGAATTATGTTTAGGAGCTAGGGTTAGTTTTAGGGTTAAGGTTAGGTTTAGAGTTAGAGAAAATAGGATTTTTGAAAGGGACTGAATTGTCACACGGTAGGTGTGTGTGTATTCTGTGTGTTTTGTGGTGTGTGTGGAGACGTACTCAGAAGTTTCTCGTCACCCAGTACTCTGTCCTGTCCTCAGTCACCCACCAGCCTGCTACTGAGATGATATGGTGAATTAGAGACAAGGGGCGGAATTCAGCAAACACACCACCACTACACGCCTCCAGGCCGTCACAAGCACACCACAGGCTGAGGAGAGGACAATAGTCACAATGTGAGAGAGAGGCTTATCAAAGAACAACAACTAAACACGTTACATAAGGAATGTTATTTTCTGTATTTCACCGATTACATATAATAGACAGCAGTGGAGGCTCCTCAGAGGAGGAAGGGGAGGACCATCCTCAGGGAATTTCAGAAAAAAATAAAAAATAGTAAAGCAAAGTTATCCTTTTTAGATGAAACTAAATATATTTACATGCCACCAAGTAATTGATTAAAGCACACCGTTTTGTATTGAAGGTCTACAGTAGCCTCAACAGCTGTAGAGTAGCACCATGGTGTAGCTGGAGGACAGCTACATTCCAACCCTCCTCTGGGTACATTGACTGCAATATAAAACCTATGAGGCTCATGGATCTCACCCCCTTCCATAGACTTACACAGTAATTATGGTACCGAGAACATCTCATTCCTAAATTGTGGGCATTAATATTGAGTTGGTCCCAACATTGCTGCTATAACAGCCTCCACTCTTCTGGGAAGGCTTTCCCACTAGATGTTGGAACATTGCTGCTATAACAGCCTCCACTCTTATGGGAAGGCTTTCCACTAGATGTTGGAACATTGCTGCTATAACAGCCTCCACTCTTCTGGGAAGACTTTCCACTAGATGTTGGAACATTGCTGCTATAACAGCCTCCACTCTTCTTCCAAGGCTTTCCACTAGATGTTGGAACATTGCTGCTATAACAGCCTCCACTCTTCTGGGAAGGCTTTCCACTAGATGATGGAACATTGTTGCTGGGGACTTTCTTCCATTCAGCCACAAGAGCATTAGTGAGGTCGGGAACACTGATGTTGGGCGATTAGGCCTGGCTCGCAGTCTGCGTTCCAATTCATCCCAAAGGTGTTCGATGGGGTTGAGATCAGGACTCTGTGCAGGCCAGTCAAGTTCTTCCACACCGAATTCAACAAACCGTATCTGTATGCACTTTGTGCACGGGGGCATCGTCATGCTGAAACAGGAAAGGGCCTTCCCCAAACTGTTGCCACAAAGTTAGAAGCACAGCATCATATAGACTGTCATTGTATGCTGTAGTCATTAAGATTTCCCTTCACTGGAACTAAGGGGCCCAAACCATGAAAACAGCCCCAGACCATTATTCCTCCGCCACCAAACTTTACAGTTAGCACTATGCATTCGGGCACTAGCGTTTTCCTGGCATCCGTCAAACCCAGATTAGTCCGTCTGACTGCCAAATGGTAAAGCGTGATTCATCACTCCGGAGTTCAGTGGCAGTGAGCTTTACACCACTCCGAGAATCCACTCTCACATAGGTACGTGGTTGCAAAGAGCATCAGTGTCTTAACAGCGCGATTTTCCAAGGCAGGATACTCTGAGCGCAGCCCTATCCAGAAATCTGTCAGTGGCTTCTGATTAAATTCAATTTTCACAGAACCGCTTGTTGCAATTTCGATATCAGTAAGTGGACTGGAGGCAGGGCATGAAAGGGATAACGAATCCAGTTGTTCGTGTCATCCGTTTCAGGAAAGTACCTGCGTAATTGAGCACCCAACTCACTCTGGTGCTTCGCTATATCACATTTGACATTGTCCGTAAGCTTGAGTTAATTTGCACACACAAAAAATCATACAATGATGGAAAGACCTGTGTGTCATCGTAGCCTCAATTTTGTCCCGCACATTGAATATAGTTGGAGAGTCCCTGTAATCCTAGATTCAGATCATTCAGGCGAGAAAAAACATCACCCAGACAGGCCAGTCGTGTGAGAAACTTGTCATCGTGCAGGCAGTCAGACAAGTGAAAATGGTCAGTAAAGAAAACTTTAAGCTTGTCTCTCAATTTAACATAAATGGTCAATACTTTCCCCCTTGATGACCAGCACACTTCTGTATGTTGTAAAAGTGTTACATGGTCGCTGTCCCTATCATTGCATAATGCAGAAAATACACAAGAATTCAGGGGCCTTGCTTTAACAAAGTTAACCCTTTTCACTGTAGTGTCCAAAACATCTTTCAAGCTGTCAGGCATTCCCTTGGCAGCAAGAGCCTCTCGGTGGATGCTGCAGTGTACCCAAGAGCCTCTCGGTGGATGCTGCAGTGTACCCAAGAGCCTCTCGGTGGATGCTGCAGTGTACCCAAGAGCCTCTAGGTTGATTCTGCAGTGTACCCAAGAGCCTCTAGGTGGATGCTGCAGTGGACCCAAGAGCCTCTCGGTGGATGCTGCAGTGGACCCAAGAGCCTCTAGGTTGATTCTGCAGTGTACCCAAGAGCCTCTCGGTGGATGCTGCAGTGTACCCAAGAGCCTCTAGGTTGATTCTGCAGTGTACCCAAGAGCCTCTAGGTGGATGCTGCAGTGTACCCAAGAGCCTCTAGGTTGATTCTGCAGTGTACCCAAGAGCCTCTTGGTGGATGCTGCAGTGTACCCAAGAGCCTCTAGGTGGATGCTGCAGTGTACCCAAGTGGCATCGGGAGCAACTGCTGGCACACGCGTTACCACTCCACTAGGTCTCCCTGTCATGTCTTTTACACCATCAGTACAGATACCAACACATCTTGACCACCAAAGTCCATTTGATGTCACAAAGCTGTCCAGTACTTTAAGAATATCCTCTCCTGTTGTCCTGGTTTCCAGTGGTTTGCGAAAGAGGATGTCTTCCTTAATTGACCCCACATAAACGTAAAGGACATACACCAGGAGCTGTGCCAGGCCCGCCACGTCTGTTGACTCATCCAGATGTTTCAAAACATCTCCTGCCGTGTCACTGATGTCGTGAAACAGTGTTGTTTGATGAAGACATTCTGTATAGTTTTTTGGGACTTTTCCCCCAGCATTGTCCCAGCCATATCTACGGCAGCAGGATAAATGAAGTCCTCCACAATAGTATGGGACTTGCCTGTCCTAGCCACTCGGTAGCTCACCATATAAGACTCTTCTATCCCCTTCTTATTAATGGTATCTGATGCTTTTATATGTCTTACTACTCAAAAGTTTTGTTTGCCAAAGTTTATTATGTTTATTTTGTTTAGAAGGAGTGTAAGGGCAAATTTACTTATTGACTTATTGCGCGCGTGCACTTCCTTGTTCTGCCCACTATGATTAATTTGCTCCCACAGAGCCCCATAAAACCTAGTTGTCAAACAGGCAAATGGTTCCATTCATTTTTCCCATATGGGATTTTAGAAACCCTTCACATAAGGGCTGTGTTTTGTGTAGGCTCACTCTGGCGTGACGTTTTGACAAGGTGACTTTTATCATTTCAATTATTATTTTAAATAACATTTCATAAATTACTATACAATAACAAATAAACACAGGATATCGCAAATATTTTTTCTCTTAAGAGACATAAAATAACATTAAAGTAAATCAATAAAAAGTTGTAAGAATACATTTTTCTTTTGTTATTAATTTATAATTTATAATTTAATAAAATATTGGATTTCAAGTAAAAATGTATTGCATTGTGACAGATTTAAATACTTGTTTTTGTAAAATTTACCCAGAGAGAATTAATAAATTAACGACTGATTTCAGTAGCTTTGTTTTCATTTGAATAATATCATATTACATCTTTCATTGTAAATACATGGGTCTTTATGAAATAAAACATTTAACTACTTACCTCACTCCAAAATAACACATTTCTATAATTCATTATCACAGAAAAGGCATATGTTCACATTATTTATCTTTTATTTAACTAGGCAAGTCAGTTAAGAACAAATTCTTATTTAAAATGACGGTCTGGGAACAGTGGGTTAACAGCCTTGTTCAGGGGCAGAATGACAGATGTTTACCTTGTCAGCTCTAACAACCTTCCGCTTACTGGCCCAATGCTCTAACCAGTAAGTTGAAGTTAAGTTAATTTATTTTACTTTATTTGATATACAAAATTTAAGAGGGAGAAACCAAGCTTTTTTCCAAGCGATTTCAGTAATATATGTGTTCCAGAAGAACTTTCCTCTAGGAGGGATATTGTTCTTGGAGTGACATGAGTTCCCTTAAGAATGTATGATTACATGTGTTATCCAGCAGGGGGCAACCTTCTAACATAAATTGTGCATCTATCGTGACGTGTTCTCCAAAACACTAATGAGATGCCATTAATTGATTAATTTATGAAGGCATTGCTTTGCATATAGAATTAAATTATTTATAATTTATTTGGTAAGTTCTATATTTCTAAGACCTTCCTATAAGAGAGTATATTCCCTTTATTAAATAAATCAAAGCACAAATATAATTTTTATTTTTTTTATTTTACCTTTATTTAACCAGGCAAGTCAGTTAAGAACAAATTCTTATTTTCAATGACGGCCTGGGAACAGTGGAACAACTGCCTGTTCAGGGGCAGAACGACAGATTTGTACCTTGTCAGCTCGGGGTTTGAACTCACAACCTTCCGGTTACTAGTCCAACGCTCTAACCACTAGGCTACCCTGCCGCCCCAATAATATTTATTTTTATTTTATATTGTATTTATTTCAAACCCCTTGGGGATAAATAAGAAATACTTTTTTAACAACATTATCTTTGTGGTTCCACATAAGTATTTTGTGTCAGAGGAGAAGTTGTGGACTTTTTTTTTTGGAGTTGTAGAGTTTCTAGTCTAAAAAAGGCATGTTTGTGAAATCTAGACAATTTGATGGGTAATTTTGCTTAAGAAAAGTTACTTTGGAAAAAAATATGACAAGGAATGAAGTATCGTTATGGATTCAGAGCATACATATTTTTATCCAGTTTATTTGAAAGGTATTGTTGATATCAATGAAATCTAGTACTTCAAGCCCACCATCAGCTCTTAGGTTTGATTTGACAGACTTCTGAAGTTTGTGATGTTTATTTCCCCATATAAAGTCTAGAAAAGGGTTGTTGATATCCTTGCTGGTTTGATCAGTAACAGATAGGGATAAAGTAGGGTAGACAAAAACGTGACAGACCCTCAGCTTTAGACAGTAAAGCCCTTCCAATAATAGATAGTTCACGTTAGAGCCATGTATGAAAGAGGGATTTAGTTTTCTTTCATCTCTGAGAGAAATTGAGATGTTGACGGACAATATGGCTTTTCGCCATGTGCAGCCCACAATATTTCACATTATCTTTCCCTGGAATATTCTCAACAGATTGGTCATTTGAGTTATGTAATGGAATATTCTCAACAGATTGGTCATTTGAGTTACGTATGGACAATATTTCTCAATTAAGTTCCAGACCAGAAGAGAAGAGAATGATTAGATTATATTAAGTTCAATAGCAACTTGAGCCTTATCTTTTAGAAACAAAGCTGCTAATTGAGATATATTTTGACCTTTTTAACAAAACAAAAAAAGTGTACAACAATGTACAAGAAACTTGTGTATTAAATGCTTTACGAAAGTAGAGGAATAAAATAATGCAACTAAACAGCTGATGGTAAAATTATAGCCTTCTGAGTCAATTGAATCAGCGTAATCAATTAAGTCTAAAATGAACCCAATGTCACAGCTGATGTGGCGACCTTTCATGAAACCAGCTTGGGTTTCATTAACAAGGTAACTTTAGCATATGCTAAAGTTATCAATTTATAATCTGTACTTAATATAATCAGCCTCCAATTATCTATGAAAAGGGGATCTTTATCAGGTGTTGGTATTAAGGAAATAACCCCATGCTCCATGGTCGTAATCATCTCACCGTTAGCTAGGCATTCTTGGTTCATGTTGAATACTGGTCCCTCTAAATGTTCCCCAAAATGTAAAATAAAATTCCATAGAAAGATCATCGATAGATTTTAAGAGCATCTCTAATCTCTACGATAGAATAGAAACACCATCTGTTCCCAGGTGCTTTGTCCTTCCTCATAGATTTTAAGAGCATCTCTAATCTCTACTATAGAATAGAATGTTAATGTTACTTACCCTACATTATTCATCTCATATGCATACGTAGATACTGTACTCTATATCACCGACTGCATCCTTATGTAATACATGTATCACTAGCCACTTTAACAATGCCACTTGGTTTACATACTCATCTCATATGTATATACTGTACTCGATACCATCTACTGTATCTTGCCTATGCTGCTCTGTACCATCACTCATTCATATATCTTTATGTACATATTCTTTATCCCCTTACACTGTGTATAAGACAGTAGTTTTTGGAATTGTTAGTTTGATTACTTGGTCGTTATTACTGCATTGTCGGAACTAGAAGCACAAGCATTTCGCTACACTCGCATTAACATCTGCTAACCATGTGTATGTGACAAATAAAATTTGATTTGATTTGATTAGAAACACCATCTGTTCCCAGATGCTTTGTCCTTCCTCATAGATTTTAATAGCGTCTCTAATCTCTACTATAGAATAGAAACACCATCTGTTCCCAGATGCTTTGTCCTTCCTCATAGATTTTAATAGCGTCTCTAATCTCTACTATAGAACACTCATCTTCACATATGGACTTGCACTAATTGGATCAATACCATGGGTAAGTTTCATAAAATGTCCACATTCAATCCAATTAAAATGAGGTTCATACAGATTTTCATAAAAATAATACACACAGTTTACACAAGGTATTGTCAATATTTATTAAGGCAGAAAGAGATGTTCTCTTACAGTTCCTTTTTTTTGCAAGAGCAGAAAAATATCTTGTGTTTTTCTTACCCTCGTCGACCCATCTCGCTCCAGATGTATTAAAGGACCCTTTAGCTAAATCACAATGTACATTTGATCTACACTGAAACAAAAATATAAACGCAACATGTAAAGTGTTGGTCCCATGTTTCAGGAGCTGAAATAAAACATCCCAGAAATGTTCCATTCGCACAAAAAGCTTATCTCAAATGTTGTGCGCAAATTTGTTTCCATCCCTGTTAGTGAGCATTTCTCCTTGGTCAAGATAATCCATCCACCTGACACGTGTGGCATATCAAGAAGCTGATTAAACAGCATGATCATTACACAGGTGCACCTTGTGCTGGGGACAATAAAAGGCCACTCTAAAATGTGCCGTTTTGTCACACAGCACAATGCCACAGATGTGTCAAGTTTTGAGGGAGAGTGCAATTGGCATGCTGACTGCAGGAATGTCCACTAGAGTTGTTGAAAGACAATTTAATGTACATTTTTCTACCGTAAGCTGCCTCCAACTTTGTTTTAGAGAATTTAGAGGTACGTCCAACCTGCCTCACAACTGCAGACCACGTGTAACCACGCCAACCCAGAACAACAGCATGTTCCAATTCCCACCAATATCCAGCTACTTCACACAGCCATTGAAGAGGAGTGGGACAACATTCCACAGGCCACAATCAACAGCCTGATCAACTCTATGGGAAGGAGATGTGTCGCACTGCATGAGGCAAATGGTGGTCACACCAGATACTGACTGGTTTTCTGATCCACACCCTTACTTTCTTTTTTAAGGTATCTGAACAACAGATGCATATCTGCATTCCCAGTCATGTGAAATCCATAGATTAGGACCTAATGAATTTATTTCAATTGACTGATTTCCTCATATGAACTGTAACTCAGAAAAATATTTGAAATTGTTGCATGTTGCGTTTATATTTTTGTTCAGTATAGTTTTATTTGAGATGTATTCAAATCTGTTTCTTCCTGTGCTGAAAATGTTTTCTAAAAGAGCATTACAATTGTTCATAAAGCTCATCTTCTTTCAAACGCTTGTGTTTCTTTCTATCCCTACTGGGTGTAATGGCAGTAAATCTTACTTTTGAAATTGTAAATATTTCCAAGTTACTTCCATCTTTCGATTCGAAATCGTTTGAATTAAACAATTTAAACAAGTCCCCTTGATTAAGTTCTTTGCGTCTCTTGTTTAAAAACTTTATAATTTAGGAGCGAATTATTGAATTATTACGTTTCCAGTCTCTTGTTTAAAAACTTTATAATTTAGGAGCGAATTATTACGTTTCCAGTCTCTTGTTTAAAAACTTTATAATTTAGGAGCGAATTATTACGTTTCCAGTCTCTTGTTTAAAAACTTTATAATTTAGGAGCGAATTATTGAATTATTACGTTTCCAGTCTCTTGTTTAAAAACTTTATAATTTAGGAGCGAATTATTACTTTTCCAGTCTCTTCGAACGTCACTGGATTTTTCAGAACATTCTGACTTCAGTGAAAGGAGCATCTTTAGGATTTACTTCTTGTTCATTCTGTAAAAGTGTGTCACGCCCTGACCATAGTAAGCTTTTTATTCTCTGTGTCGGTTGGGGCGTGATGGTGACTTGGGTGGGTCATCTAGGTGAAATGTATTTCTATGGTGGCCTGATATGGTTCCCAATCAGAGGGAGCAGTTTATCGTTGTCTCTGATTGGGGATCATATTTAGGTAGCCATTTCCCTCATTGTTATTTGTGGGATCTTGTCTACATTTAGTTGCCCGAGTGCACAACAGTAGCGGCACGTTTCCTTTGTGCTTGTTTGTTTGTTTCGTTTTGCTGAGTTTTGATTTATTACAAATATGTGGAATTCTACTCACGCCGCGCCTTGGTCCCGATCCTTACGACGATTCATTCTGGATCTGACCGTCATTCACCTAATAAACTAGATGCATTAAATTCGTATGAAAGAAACATGTATTGACCACAGTCAGTTTATATTAAAGAAACAACATGTATCGACCACAGTCAGTTTATATTAAAGAAACAACATGTATCGACCACAGTCAGTTTATATTAAAGAAACAACATGTATCGACCACAGTCAGTTTATATTAAAGAAACAACATGTATCGACCACAGTCAGTTTATATTAAAGAGACAACATGTATCGACCACCGTAATCAATATGGGAAAGACTAGAGTCTGAACAACTAGTACTGTTGATCTTTATGTCAAAAACACAGAATATATTTTAATAATGGACATACCTCTCCCTCATCTTCATAACAACTTTGTCAATAGGACTTGACCTTGATAACTGACTATCCAATGTTACTCCCAGGAGTTCAGCTTCTTCAACTTGGTCAATGGACCCATTATGCACAACTTCCGTTGAGGTTTAGGTCTAAGAGAACTCTTTAAACCAAATACAATTATTTTGGTTTTTAGATCTATTTAAGACCAGTTTATTGTTAATTCCCTATTCTGACACTGGCTGTAACTCCTTGCTAAGAGTCTCAGTGAGCTCTCCGGCTGTCGGTGCTGAGTGTTTAATCAGCAGCGTACGTAGTCATTTTAGCTTCTTATAAGACAAGTGGCAAATCATTTGTAAAAACAGAGAAGAGTAATGGCCCAAAAACAAACTGCCCTGAGTGACACCGTACTGTACATATCTGATGTTAGAGAAGCTTCTATTGAAGAACACTCCCTGGGTTCTATTAGATAAATAACTAACAATGTGTGATCAATAACATCAAAGACTGCAATTCTATCAGTACAGCTCCATCTATTATCTTATTTTAACCAATCGTCTGTCATCTGAGTCAGTGCAGTTTAAGCTAACGCAATAGAAGTGATCACTGCGAGGTTTTCATGGGTAATAAAATATCTAGATAATAATCAAATAAAATCAAATTCAAATAAAATGTATTTATAAAGCCCTTCGTACATCAGCTGATATCTCAAAGTGCTGTACAGAAACCCAGCCTAAAACCCCTAACAGCAAGCAATGCAGGTGTAGAAGCACGGTGGCTAGGAAAAACTCCCTAGAAAGGCAGGAACCTAGGAAGAAACCTAGAGAGGAACCAGGCTATGAGGGGTGGCTAGGAAAAACTCCCTAGAAAGGCAGGAACCTAGGAAGAAACCTAGAGAGGAACCAGCTATGAGAGGTGGCCAGTCCTCTTCTGGCTGTGCCGGGTGGAGATTATAACAGAACATGGCCAAGATGTTCAAATGTTCATAGATGACCAACAGGGGATTATAACAGTACATTGCCAAGATGTTCAAATGTTCATAGATGACCAACAGGGGATTATAACAGTACATTGCCAAGATGTTCAAATGTTCATAGATGACCAACAGGAGATTAGAACAGGAGATCTCTACTGATAGAGATACTCTGTATACTAAAAGATGGTATATAGCTGATATTACAACGCTGTTATCGCCTACAACTCTCATGGCTCTAGAGAAATGGGAGCCTTAACTCATCAACGACTTGGCGTGAGTCCAAAAATAGAACCCTATTCCGTATATAGTACACTACTGCTAGTGTAGTACTAGCTGTCACTATTAATGACATAAAAAAACAAACATGCATTGGGTACATTTGCGTCAGGTCGCTAACGAGCATTACAGGAACACTACAGGAGCACTACAGGAACACTACAGGAACACTACAGGAGCACTACAGGAACATTACAGGAACACTACAGGAACACTACAGGAACACTACAGGAACACTACAGGAGCACTACAGGAACACTACAGGAACACTACAGGAACACTACAGGAACATTACAGGAACACTACAGTGTACGATTCACTCAGTGGTCAATAGTGTTATTACTGTGGGCTGTACTGTCCTCCATCTCCTACTGTTGGTCCATCTCCTGATGTATAGGAACAGCCATGAACACGTGTCTGTTCTTACTGTCACCCACTTTACTGATAGCAGCTTTATGGAGGAAAGTTTGACTGACGATAACTGTGACTATAACTGTCCTACCTAGCTACCTTGAGAGGTCACTCTGGGTAAGACTTAAATGTAAAGATGTATACATTCAAATTGGTATGGTATAATAATTTCACAAACAGTTCTTGACCATTCTCAGGTATTTGCTAGAATACATATGAAGTCATAATTTAAAATACATTTTTTAATACAAAATAACAGTCCGTGAATATAGGCGACCAACTGTCATGAGCATTTCAAATACCAGTATGTACCATGTTGGATTTGACCACTCCGTTCTCCACCGTTTGCGGGTCTCCATCTCTCCTACCATTTTGACACAGATTGGTAAAATTGGTTGTAAAACAAGTTCAGGTATGTTGTCAAGGTTAGAAACTGTTAAGGTGAAGTAGTATTATAGGGTGTTGGTCGGAGGGGTGAAGTGCTCTTATCCTCAGGCATCTCAGATCATTATTACTGTTTTAAAAGCTTTACCGTTATTGCCCTGTGCATTACCCTGTGTGAGTACTTCCTACGTTGACCAAGAAGCTTAAATAATGTATGTCTTTATGTGTTCACCCAATGGCCATATATTGGCCCATACAGCTGCCCAGTCCCATACAGCTGCCCAGTCCCATTCAGCTGCCCAGTCCCATTCAGATGCCCAGTCCCATACAGCTGCCCAGTCCCATACAGCTGCCCAGTCCCATTCAGATGCCCAGTCCCATTCAGATGCCCAGTCCCATTCAGATGCCCAGTCCCATTCAGATGCCCAGTCCCATACAGATGCCCAGTCCCATACAGCTGCCCAGTCCCATACAGCTGCCCAGTCCCATACAGCTGCCCAGTCCCATACAGCTGCCCAGTCCCATTCAGATGCCCAGTCCCATACAGCTACCCAGTCCCATACAGCTGCCCAGTCCCATACAGATGCCCAGTCCCATACAGCTACCCAGTCCCATACAGATGCCCAGTCCCATTCATATGCCCAGTCCCACAGCTGCCCAGTCCCATTCAGCTGCCCAGTCCCATTCAGCTGCCCAGTCCCACAGCTGCCCAGTCCCATACAGCTGCCCAGTCCCATACAGCTGCCCAGTCCCATTACAGATGCCGGGTCTTAACTTGATCACCCTTTTGTTGCGGGGTGCAGCTGTATACTTATTTTATTTTTTCCACCATAATTTGCAAATAAATTCATTAAAAATCCTACAAAGTGATTTTCTGGATTTGTTTTTCTAAATTTGTCTGTCATAGTTGAAGTGTACCTATGATGAAAATTACAGGCCTCTCTCATCTTTTTAAGTGGGAGAACTTGCACAATTGGTGGCTGACTAAATACTTTTTTGCCCCACTGTATATATATTCTCATATGTGTGTTCTGTTGTAGCCTACAAGGATTTATTTGATAAATGATATTCCAATATGGTTATATTTGTTGTACTGCTACGCTATGTGTTCCGGGACTTCCCGATTTACAAATGAAGTACTGCCCGTGTTGGCGAGGGGTTCGATTCTGGCCCGCGTCCTTCTGGCTCAAATAACTCAATCCCCTTCCCCCCAATTGATTTGATTTAATTAGACATTTCAAATATGGACAGTTCAGGGTTATTTTTACCCCTGATCTTGATATGAAATGACACTTTTGGGTACGATAAATAGGAAAACCAATAAAATAATAACAGGCTACACCAACATTAGTTTCCATTCATACAAAGTGTTGGGTAAATTGCCACAGTAGATTGGCAGTGGTAAACTATAAAATACTTTATTTTTATTGTACAGAATGCTTGTCAAATAGATAAATAACCTTTAGTCTGTTCTACAAGGCCTAAGATGTTCCGATTAGAGTACCAACCAGAGGGCGAACATATCTTAAAATACTTTGGTTGCAAGCATGATTAATAGCTGATTTATGCTTGATTCGGCAGTGCTGTCTGGAGGCTCCATATACAGGGTGGGACATCATGCTGTCTGGAGGCTCCATATACAGGGTGGGACATCATGCTGTCTGTCTAACCATGTGGAATTAACCCTGTCACCACGTGGAATTAACCCTGTCACCACGTGGAATTAACCCTGTAACCACGTGGAATTAACCCTGTAACCACGTGGAATTAACCCTGTAACCACGTGGAATTAACCCTGTAACCATGTGGAATTAACCCTGTAACCACGTGGAATTAACCCTGTAACCACGTGGAATTAACCCTGTAACCACGTGGAATTAACCCTGTAACCACGTGGAAATAACCCTGTAACCACTTGGAATTAACCCTGTAACCACACAGAAATAACCCTGTAACCACGTGGAAATAACCCTGTAACCACGTGGAATTAACCCTGTAACCACACAGAAATAACCCTGTAACCATGTGGAAATAACCCTGTAACCATGTGGAAATAACCCTGTAAAGTGGCTTTAACCGCTGGCCCACTAAGGGCACTGAGGAACCCAATGGTTAAGGGGAGGCGTGTCTGTATGGTTAAGGGGAGGCGTGTCTGTATGGTTAAGGGGAGGCGTGTCTATATGGTTAAGGGGAGTCATGTCTGTATGGTTAAGGGGAGGCGTGTCTGTATGGGCCAACCCAGCAGAGTCCTGTCATGGTACTGGACAGATACTAATGTTGCTTACAGTGTGTTGTTGACCTAGCGCCCCGCGGGGGGGGTAATAGGAGAGTTGCTTCCTGAAAACACTTTGAGATTACGTAAACAAAACACACCAACGCATATCCTGGGTGGTAACAGTATTCAACAGGAACAATGAATGGACGTTGATTTATAGGTAGTTTAATGCTATGATACTAAAGTACATCTACTAAACAACAAGAAACTGTGCATCCTCAGTCAGTCCATTTTTATATTCTTCGATTTCCAGGTTAAGAACAGCTGTAATATGTCTCCAATGTGTGTCTTCAGTCAAACAAAATGTGTCGTGTTGTGTGATAAAAACGAGTCTCAAAATCAGATTTTTTTATTTTTTATTACAGTATATTGATCCTATCAGACTTTTTCAATGTTTAAAAAACATTGACATGATGGTTGACGTTTCAGTTGTTCTGTTACCACTGAGATACAGATGTGTTTTCAGCCTCCGAACACAGAGGAGGACCACCCAAGAACCCACTTAAACAGGCAGTAGTAGGCTACACACACACACACACACACACACACACACACACACACACACACACACACACACACACACACACACACACACACACACACACACACACACACCATCAGGAGTAGGCTACAGAGCCACTTTAATAGACAAAGTGCATCCTCGTGGATATTGAACAACGAATGGTGTGGATTTCACACTGAATCACTGTCTACAGGAATGTGATGGGGTGATTGCAATCCCTTTGGAAATTACTCTCATGTTGTCTATATTATGTTGTTTACATTATGTTGTTTACATTATGTTGTTTACATTATGTTGTTTACATTATGTTGTTTCTGTATATTATGTTGTTTACATTATGTTGTTTATATTATGTTGTTTATATTATGTTGTTTATATTATGTTGTTTCTGTATATTATGTTGTTTACATTATGTTGTTTACATTATGTTGTTTACATTATGTTGTTTATATTATGTTGTTTATATTATGTTGTTTACATTATGTTGTTTATATTATGTTGTTTACATTATGTTGTTTATATTATGTTGTTTATATTATGTTGTTTACATTATGTTGTTTACATTATGTTGTTTACATTATGTTGTTTGTTTATATTATGTTGTTTACATTATGTTGTTTCTGTACATTATGTTGTTTACATTATGTTGTTTATATTATGTTGTTTATATTATGTTGTTTATATTATGTTGTTTATATTATGTTGTTTACATTATGTTGTTTCTGTACATTATGTTGTTTACATTATGTTGTTTACATTATGTTGTTTACATTATGTTGTTTACATTATGTTGTTTACATTATGTTGTTTATATTATGTTGTTTACATTATGTTGTTTATATTATGTTGTTTACATTATGTTGTTTCTGTACATTATGTTGTTTACATTATGTTGTTTACATTATGTTGTTTACATTATGTTGTTTACATTATGTTGTTTACATTATGTTGTTTATATTATGTTGTTTACATTATGTTGTTTACATTATGTTGTTTACATTATGTTGTTTATATTATGTTGTTTATATTATGTTGTTTACATTATGTTGTTTCTGTACATTATGTTGTTTCTGTATATTATGTTGTTTACATTATGTTGTTTATATTATGTTGTTTATATTATGTTGTTTATATTATGTTGTTTATATTATGTTGTTTACATTATGTTGTTTCTGTACATTATGTTGTTTACATTATGTTGTTTACATTATGTTGTTTACATTATGTTGTTTACATTATGTTGTTTACATTATGTTGTTTATATTATGTTGTTTACATTATGTTGTTTATATTATGTTGTTTACATTATGTTGTTTCTGTACATTATGTTGTTTACATTATGTTGTTTATATTATGTTGTTTACATTATGTTGTTTATATTATTGTTGTTTCTGTACATTATGTTGTTTATATTATGTTGTTTATATTATGTTGTTTATATTATGTTGTTTATATTATGTTGTTTACATTATGTTGTTTATATTATGTTGTTTATATTATGTTGTTTCTGTACATTATGTTGTTTATATTATGTTGTTTATATTATGTTGTTTACATTATGTTGTTTATATTATGTTGTTTATATTATGTTGTTTACATTATGTTGTTTATATTATGTTGTTTACATTATGTTGTTTATATTATGTTGTTTATATTATGTTGTTTACATTATGTTGTTTATATTATGTTGTTTACATTATGTTGTTTATATTATGTTGTTTATATTATGTTGTTTCTGTATATTATGTTGTCTATATTATGTTGTTTATATTATGTTGTTTCTGTACATTATGTTGTTTATATTATGTTGTTTATATTATGTTGTTTATATTATGTTGTTTATATTATGTTGTTTATATTATGTTGTTTATATTATGTTGTTTACATTATGTTGTTTATATTATGTTGTTTACATTATGTTGTTTATATTATGTTGTTTACATTATGTTGTTTACATTATGTTGTTTATATTATGTTGTTTACATTATGTTGTTTACATTATGTTGTTTACATTATGTTGTCTATATTATGTTGTTTATATTATGTTGTTTCTGTATATTATGTTGTTTACATTATGTTGTTTATATTATGTTGTTTCTGTATATTATGTTGTTTCTGTATATTATGTTGTTTCTGTACATTATGTTGTTTACATTATGTTGTTTATATTATGTTGTTTATATTATGTTTACATTATGTTGTTTATATTATGTTGTTTATATTATGTTGTTTACATTATGTTGTTTACATTATGTTGTTTATATTATGTTGTTTATATTATGTTGTTTCTGTACATTATGTTGTTTACATTATGTTGTTTATATTATGTTGTTTATATTATGTTGTTTACATTATGTTGTTTATATTATGTTGTTTACATTATGTTGTTTACATTATGTTGTTTACATTATGTTGTTTATATTATGTTGTTTCTGTACATTATGTTGTTTATATTATGTTGTTTATATTATGTTGTTTATATTATGTTGTTTACATTATGTTGTTTATATTATGTTGTTTATATTATGTTGTTTACATTATGTTGTTTATATTATGTTGTTTACATTATGTTGTTTATATTATGTTGTTTCTGTACATTATGTTGTTTATATTATGTTGTTTATATTATGTTGTTTACATTATGTTGTTTATATTATGTTGTTTATATTATGTTGTTTATATTATGTTGTTTATATTATGTTGTTTATATTATGTTGTTTATATTATGTTGTTTATATTATGTTGTTTACATTATGTTGTTTCTGTATATTATGTTGTCTATATTATGTTGTTTATATTATGTTGTTTACATTATGTTGTTTATATTATGTTGTTTACATTATGTTGTTTACATTATGTTGTTTATATTATGTTGTTTACATTATGTTGTTTATATTATGTTGTTTACATTATGTTGTTTATATTATGTTGTTTATATTATGTTGTTTCTGTATATTATGTTGTCTATATTATGTTGTTTATATTATGTTGTTTCTGTACATTATGTTGTTTATATTATGTTGTTTATATTATGTTGTTTATATTATGTTGTTTATATTATGTTGTTTATATTATGTTGTTTATATTATGTTGTTTACATTATGTTGTTTATATTATGTTGTTTACATTATGTTGTTTATATTATGTTGTTTACATTATGTTGTTTACATTATGTTGTTTATATTATGTTGTTTATATTATGTTGTTTACATTATGTTGTTTACATTATGTTGTCTATATTATGTTGTTTATATTATGTTGTTTCTGTATATTATGTTGTTTACATTATGTTGTTTATATTATGTTGTTTCTGTATATTATGTTGTTTCTGTTATATTATGTTGTTTCTGTTATATTATGTTGTTTACATTATGTTGTTTATATTTATGTTGTTTATATTATGTTGTTTACATTATGTTGTTTATATTATGTTGTTTATATTATGTTGTTTACATTATGTTGTTTACATTATGTTGTTTATATTATGTTGTTTCTGTACATTATGTTGTTTATATTATGTTATGTTTATATTATGTTGTTTATATTATGTTGTTTATATTATGTTGTTTATATTATGTTGTTTATATTATGTTGTTTATATTATGTTGTTTATATTATGTTGTTTATATTATGTTGTTTATATTATGTTGTTTACATTATGTTGTTTATATTATGTTGTTTACATTATGTTGTTTATATTATGTTGTTTCTGTACATTATGTTGTTTATATTATGTTGTTTATATTATGTTGTTTACATTATGTTGTTTATATTATGTTGTTTATATTATGTTGTTTATATTATGTTGTTTACATTATGTTGTTTACATTATGTTGTTTATATTATGTTGTTTATATTATGTTGTTTATATTATGTTGTTTATATTATGTTGTTTATATTATGTTGTCTATTATGTTGTTTATATTATGTTGTTTATATTATGTTGTTTATATTATGTTGTTTATATTATGTTGTTTTTATGTTTTTATATTATGTTGTTTATATTATGTTGTTTATATTATGTTGTTTATATTATGTTGTTTATATTATGTTGTTTACATTATGTTGTTTATATT
Organism: Oncorhynchus tshawytscha; assembly: GCF_018296145.1. Taxonomy (NCBI): domain Eukaryota; kingdom Metazoa; phylum Chordata; class Actinopteri; order Salmoniformes; family Salmonidae; genus Oncorhynchus; species Oncorhynchus tshawytscha. The sequence goes on along the minus strand of NW_024608697.1, from coordinate 48,463 downwards.
ATGTTGTTTACATTATGTTGTTTACATTATGTTGTTTACATTATGTTGTTTATATTATGTTGTTTACATTATGTTGTTTATATTATGTTGTTTATATTATGTTGTTTATATTATGTTGTTTATATTATGTTGTTTATATTATGTTGTTTATATTAGGTTTTTGCTGTATATTATTGGTCTTTGCTCTGACAGAGATGGCCGCCTTGCTTTGCGTTCTTAGGAAACTTTGCAGTATTTTGTTTTTTTAATGTATTATTTCTTACATTGTTGCCCCAGGAAATCTGAAGTCTTATTACACACAGCTGGGAAGAACTATTGGATATAAGAGCGACGTCAGCTTACCAACATTATGACCAGGAATTCGACTTTCCCGAAGCCGATCCTTTGTTTGGTCCACCACCCAGGACAATGGAGACCCAAAACAACGGCGCCGCAGAAGGGGCAGACGGAGCGGTCTTCTGGTCAGGCTCCGTAGACGGGCACATCGCTCACCGCTCCAACTATACTACTCGCCAATGTCCAGTCTCTTGACAACAAGGTAGACAAAATCCGAGGAGTTGGATTGCCTTCCAGAGAGACATCAGAGATTGTAACATTCTCTGTTTCATAGAAACATGACTCACTCGGGATACGTCATCAGAGTCGGTACAGCCACCTGGTTCTTCACGCATCGCGCCGACAGAAACAAACATCTCTCTGGTAAGAAGAAGGGCGGGGGTGTATGCACTATGATTAACGAGTCGTGGTGTGATCATAACAACATATAAGAACTCAAGTCCTTTTGTTCACCTGACATAGAATTCCTTACAATCAAATGTGGACCGCATTATCTACCAAGAGAATTCTCTTCAATTATAATCACAGTAGTGTATATCCCCCCCATGCAGGCACCTCGACAGCCCTGAAAGAACTTCATTGGACTCTATGTAAACTGCTGGCAAAATTCTGGATCATTGTTCGTCTAACTTTCACGACGCACACAAAGCCCTCCCTCCTTTCGTCAAATCTGACCACGACTCCATTTTGTTGCTCCCAGCCTATAGACAGAAACTAAAACAGGAAACGCCCGTGCTCAGGTCTGTTCAACGCTGGTCCGACCAATCTGATTCCACGCTTCAAGATTGCTTCGATCACGTGGACTGGGATATGTTCCGGATAGCGTCGAACAACAACATTGATGTATACGCGGATTTGGTGAGCGAGTTTATTAGCAAGTGCATCGGTGATGTTGTACCCACAGTGACTATTAAAACCTTCCCCAAACAGAAACCGTGGATTGATCGCAGCATTCGTGCAAAACTGAAAGCATGGACCACTGCTTTTAATCATGGCAAAGCGACCGGAAACATGACCGAATACAAACACTGTAGCTATTCCCTCCGCAAGGCAATCAAACAAGCTAAGCGTGAGTATAGAGAAAAAGTAGAGTTGCAATTCAACGTCTCAATTCAAAGCGGTATGTGGCAGAGTCTACAGTCAATCACGGATTACAAAAAGAAAACCAGCCCCGTCACAGACCCCGATGTCTTGCTCCCAGACAAACTAAACAACTTCTTTGCTCGCTTTGAGGACAATATAGTGCCACGGCCTGCTACCAAAACATTTATAGTGCCCACGGCCTGCTACCAAAACATTTATAGTGCCACGGCCTGCTACCAAAACATTTATAGTGCCACGGCCTGCTAACGAAACATTTAAACGTGTTAAGCCTCGCAAAGCTGCCTGCCCAGACGGCATCCCTAGCTGCGTCCTCAGAACATGCACAGACCAGTTGGCTGGTGTGTTTATGGACATATTCAATCAATCCCTATCCCAGTGCTTCAAGAGGGCCACCATTGTTCCTGTTCCCAAGAAAGCTAAGGTAACTGAGCTAAATGACTACCGCCCCGTAGCACTCACTTCTGTCATCATGAAGTGCTTTGTGAGACTAGTCAAGGACCATATCACCTCCACCCTACCTGACACCCTAGACCCACTCCAATTTGCTTACTGCCCCAACAGGTCCACAGACGACCCAATCGCAATCACACTGCACACTGCCCTATCCCATCTGGACAAGAGGAATACCTATGTAAGAATGCTGTCCATTGACTACATGTCAGCATTTAACACCACAGTACCCTCCAAACTCGTCATTAAGCTCGAGAGCCTGGGTCTCGACCCCGACCTGTGCAATTTGGTCCTGGACTTTCTGACGGGACGCCCCCCAGGTGGTGAGGATAGGTAACAATACCTCCACCCCGCTGATCCTCAACACTGGGGCCCCACAAGGGTGCGTTCTCAGCCCCCTCCTGTACTCCCTGTTCACCCATGACTACATGGCCACGCACGCCTCCAACTCAATCATCAAGTTTGCGGACGACACGACAGTGGTAGGCTTGATTACCAACAACGACTAGACGGCCTACAAGGAGGAGGTGAGGGCCCTCGGAGGGTGGTGTCAGGGAAATGACCTCACACTCAACGTCAACAAAACAAAGTAGATGGTTGTGGACTTCAGGAAACAGCAGAGGGAGCACCCCCTATCCACATCGACGGGACAGTAGTGGAGAAGGTGGAAAGTTTTAAGTTCCTCACCGTACACATCACTGACGATCTGAATTGGTCCACCTACACAGACAGCATCGTGAAGAAGGTGCAACACTGCCTCTTCAACCTCAGGAGGCTGAAGAAATTGGACTTGTCACCAAAAACACTCACAAACTTTTAAAGATGCACAATCGAGAGCATCCTGTCAGGCTGTATCACCGCCTGGTACGGCAACTGCTCCGCCCACAATCGTAAGGCTCTCCAGAGGGTAGTGAGGTCTGCACAACGCATCACCGGGGGCAAACTACCTGCCCTCCAGGACACCTACACCACCCGATGTCACAGGAAGGCCAAAAAGATCATCAAGGACAAAATCTATCCGAGCCACTGCCTGTTCACCCCGCTACCATCCAAAAGGTGAGGTCAGTACAGGTGCATCAAAGCAGGGACCGAGAGACTGAAAAACAGCTTCTATCTCAAAGCTATCAGACTGTTAAACAGCCATCACTAACATTGAGTGGCTGCTGCCAACATGCTGACTCAAATCTAAAGCCACTTTAATAATTAGAAATTGGGATGTAATAAATGTATCAATAGTCACTTTAAAACAATGCCACTTTATTTAATGTTTACACACCCTACCTTACTCATCTCATATGTGCAGTGGGGAGAACAAGTATTTGATACACTGCCGATTTTGCAGGTTTTCCTACTTACAAAGCATGTAGAGGTCTGTAATTTTTTATCATAGGTACACTTCAACTGTGAGAGACGGAATCTAAAAAACAAAAATCCAGAAAATCATATTGTATGATTTTTAAGTTATTAGTTTGCATTTTATTGCATGACATAAGTATTTGATACATCAGAAAAGCAGAACTTAATATTTGGTACAGAAACCTTTGTTTGCAATTACAGAGATCATACGTTTCCTGTAGTTCTTGACCAGGTTTGCACACACTGCAGCAGGGATTTTGGCCCACTCCTCCATACAGACCTTCTCCAGCTCCTTCAGGTTTCGGGGCTGTCGCTGAGCAATACGGACTTTCAGCTCCCTCCAAAGATGTTCTATTGGGTTCAGGTCTGGAGACTGGCTATGCCACTCCAGGACCTTGAGATGCTTCTTACGGAGCCAGTCCTTAGTTGACCTGGCTGTGTGTTTCGGCTCGTTGTCATGCTGGAAGACCCAGCCACGACCCATCTTCAATGCTCTAACTGAGGGAAGGAGGTTGTTGGCCAAGATCTTGCGATACATGGCCCCATCCATCCTCCCTTCAATACGGTGCAGTCGTCCTGTCCCCTTTGCAGAAAAGCATCCCCAAAGAATGATGTTTCCACCTCCATGCTTCACGGTTGGGATGATGTTCTTGGGGATGTACTCATCCTTCTTCCTCCAAACACAGAAAGTGGAGTTTAGACCAAAAAGCTCTATTTTTGTCTCATCAGACCACATGACCTTCTCCCATTCCTCCTCTGGATCATCCAGATGGTCATTGGTAAACTTCAGACGGGCCTGGACATGCGCTGGCTTGAGCAGGGGGACCTTGCGTGCGCTGCAGGATTTTAGTCCATGACGGCGTAGTGTGTTACTAATGGTTTTCTTTGAGACTGTGGTCCCAGCTCTCTTCAGGTCATTGACCAGGTCCTGCCGTGTAGTTCTGGGCTGATCCCTCACCTTCCTCATGATCATTGATGCCCCACGAGGTGAGATCTTGCATGGAGCCCCAGACCGAGGGTGATTGACCGGCATCTTGAACTTCTTCCGTTTTCTAATAATTGCGCCAACAGTTGTTGCCTTCTCACCAAGCTGCTTGCCTATTGTCCTGTAGCCCACCCCAGCCTTGTGCAGGTCTACAATTTTATCCCTGATGTCCTTACACCCTCTCTGGTCTTGGCCATTGTGGAGAGGTTGGAGTCTGTTTGATTGAGTGTGTGGACAGGTGTTTTTTATACAGGTAACGAGTTCAAACAGGTGCAGTTAATACAGGTAATGAGTGGAGAACAGGAGGGCTTCTTAAAGAAAAGCTAACAGGTCAATGAGAGTCGGAATTCTTACTGGTTGGTAGGTGATCAAATACTTATGTCATGCAATAAAATGCAAATTAATTACTTAAAATTCATACAATGTGATTTTCTGGATTTTTGTTTTAGATTCCGTCTCTCACAGTTGAAGTGTACCTATGATAAAATTACAGACCTCTACATGCTTTCTAAGTAGGAAAACCTGCAAAATCAGCAGTGTATCAAATACTTGTTCTCCCCACTGTATATACTGTACTCTATACCATCTACTGCATCTTTCCTATGCCGTTCGGCCATTGCTCATCCATTTATTTATGTACATATTCTTATTCATTCCTTTACAATTGTGTATATTATGTTGTTTCTGTATATTATTGGACCTGCTTCCCGACTCACAGCCCCGTTATTATAGTTGTTTCTGGATATAATGTGGTTTTGAGGTTTGAAAGACAACATACTGTAAGTGGTTAGTCTCATTTTATTTATTTTTTTAGTTTGTCCGAGAAACCATAAAAACAATGCACTTAACCCTAATTGCTCCAGGGTGGATGATGCAGACCCTGTCCGTGACCCCACTCTGCCAGGTTGTCCCAGGGGGGACTTTGAGAAATACATTTCCAATTCACGTTTTTAATACAGCAGTAAAAGAGGACTCAGTAAAAACACTGTTTGGAAACTATCAAATTAAAGTATCATTTTGGTCGGTTTGTTTTTATTTACATGTTTTTATTCACGTTCTTATTTACATGTGTGAAATAGGACAAATATAAGTACCCACCAAAATGATGATGATTATTATTAGATAACAAATGGAGAAGACAAATCCGGTTCAGTAAATGATGTAAAGTTTGAAGCACCCGTATAATCTGGCAGTAGATAGACTACTTCACGGTTCATGTCAACTCTCTAACATTGAGCCTCAGTAGTAGTTAACTAATACAATACCACAGTCTACAATCCCTAGCATTTCTTATTTGGATGTGTAGTGAAGGAGAGAGTCAGAGACTGTTCAAAATAACCACCACCGACCCATCCTGCGCCGCTCAGCCAGGTACATAAAACTGCTCTGTCCATTTGGTTCAGGATCTCCTCCCTCTAAAGGATGAATAATGGATAAAGTCATTGCTGAAGATAGGCCATCCATCCATCTGAGGGAAGGATCTTTAAGGCATTATGGTGACAACTCTCTGTTACTTTCTGAACAACACTGGGGGGCACATGTCCAAAACTCCTTCAGCCTGGTTCCAGATCCGCTTGTGTTGTCTTGCCAACTCCAATGGCCGTATACAGCACAATCTGATCTGAGACGAAGCTCAACCTGGTAACCACCTAGTAACATCCAGGCTAAACCTGGTAACCCCTAGTAACATCCAGGTTGACCTGGTAACCCCTAGTAACGTCCAGGCTAAACCTGGTAACCCCTAGTAACGTCCAGGCTAAACCTGGTAACCCCTAGTAACGTCCAGGTTGACCTGGTAACCCCTAGTAACGTCCAGGCTAAACCTGGTAACCCCTAGTAACAGCCAGGCTAAACCTGGTAACCCCTAGTAACGTCCAGCCTAAACCTGGTAACCCCTAGTAACATCCAGGCTAAACCTGGTAACCCCTAGTAACATCCAGGCTAAACCTGGTAACCCCTAGTAACGTCCAGGGTAAACCTGGTAACCCCTAGTAACGTCCAGGCTAAACCTGGTAACCCCTAGTAACATCCAGGCTAAACCTGGTAACCCCTAGTAACGTCCAGGCTAAACCTGGTAACCCCTAGTAACGTCCAGCCTAAACCTGGTAACAACCTGTGTGTGTCGTAGTAAGGCTCCAGATTCTATAAAGAAACGGAAACTCCAGTTGTATTACTCTTGGCTGTGAGGACAGCGTTTCAGTCCAGTTGTATTACTCTTGGCTGTGAGGACAGCGTTTCAGTCCAGTTGTATTACTCTTGGCTGTGAGGACAGCGTTTCAGTCTAGTTGTATTTCTCTTGGCTGTGAGGACAGCGTTTCAGTCCAGTTGTATTTCTCTTGGCTGTGAGGACAGCGTTTCAGTCTAGTTATATTTCTCTTGGCTGTGAGGACAGCGTTTCAGTCTAGTTGTATTTCTCTTGGCTGTGAGGACAGCGTTTCAGTCATTGTTTTATTGTATTTCAAGTACTACCCTAAGTTGGTTTTTTGGCTATCTCTACTTTACTTTACTATGTATATATTTCACAACTTTTACTTTTACTCCACTACATTCCTAAAGAAAATAATGTACTTTTTTACTCCATACATTTTCCCTGACACCTAAAAGCAGGACAGGAAAATCGTACAATTCACGCACTTATCAAGAGAACATCCCTGGTCATCCCTACTGTCTCTGATCTGGAGGACTCACTAAACAGAGAACATCCCTGGTCCTCCCTACTGTCTCTGATCTGGAGGACTCACTAAACAGAGAACATCCCTGGTCCCTACTGTCTCTGATCTGGAGGACTCACTAAACAGAGAACATCCCTGGTCCTCCCTACTGTCTCTGATCTAGAGGACTCCATAAACAGAGAACATCCCTGGTCCTCCCTACTGTCTCTGATCTGGCAGACTCACTAAACAGAGAACATCCCTGGTTATCCCTACTGTCTCTGATCTAGAGGACTCACTAAACAGAGAACATCCCTGGTCATCCCTACTGTCTCTGATCTGGAGGACTCACTAAACAGAGAACATCCCTGGTCATCCCTACTGTCTCTGATCTGGAGGACTCACTAAACAGAGAACATCCCTGGTCATTCCTACTGCCTCTGATCTGGAGGACTCACTAAACAGAGAACATCCCTGGTCATCCCTACTGTCTCTGATCTGGAGGACTCACTAAACAGAGAACATCCCTGGTCATCCCTACTGTCTCTGATCTGGAGGACTCACTAAACAGAGAACATCCCTGGTCCATCCCTACTGCCTCTGATCTGAAGGACTCACTAAACAGAGAACATCCCTGGTCATTCCTACTGCCTCTGATCTGGAGGACTCACTAAACAGAGAACATCCCTGGTCATCCCTACTGTCTCTGATCTGGTGGACTCACTAAACAGAGAACATCCCTGGTCATTCCTACTGCCTCTGATCTGGAGGACTCACTAAACAGAGAACATCCCTGGTCATCCCAACCGTCTCTGATCTGGAGGACTCACTAAACAGAGAACATCCCTGGTCCATCCCTACTGCCTCTGATCTGGAGGACTCACTAAACAGAGAACATCCCTGGTCATTCCTACTGCCTCTGATCTGGAGGACTCACTAAACAGAGAACATCCCTGGTCATCCCTACTGTCTCTGATCTGGAGGACTCACTAAACAGAGAACATCCCTGGTCATTCCTACTGCCTCTGATCTGGAGGACTCACTAAACAGAGAACATCCCTGGTCATTCCTACTGCCTCTGATCTGGAGGACTCACTAAACAGAGAACATCCCTGGTCATCCCTACTGTCTCTGATCTGGAGGACTCACTAAACAGAGAACATCCCTGGTCATCACTACTGCCTCTGATCTGGAGGACTCACTTAAACAGAGAACATCCCTGGTCATTCCTACTGCCTCTGATCTGGCAGACTCACTAAACAGAGAACATCCCTGGTTATCCCTACTGTCTCTGATCTAGAGGACTCACTAAACAGAGAACATCCCTGGTCCTCCCTACTGTCTCTGATCTGGAGGACTCACTAAACAGAGAACATCCCTGGTCATCCCTACTGTCTCTGATCTGGAGGACTCACTAAACAGAGAACATCCCTGGTCATTCCTACTGCCTCTGATCTGGAGGACTCACTAAACAGAGAACATCCCTGGTCATCCCTACTGCCTCTGATCTGGCAGACTCACTAAACAGAGAACATCCCTGGTCATCCCTACTGTCTCTGATCTGGAGGACTCACTAAACAGAGAACATCCCTGGTCCATCCCTACTGCCTCTGATCTGAAGGACTCACTAAACAGAGAACATCCCTGGTCATTCCTACTGCCTCTGATCTGGAGGACTCACTAAACAGAGAACATCCCTGGTCATCCCTACTGTCTCTGATCTGGTGGACTCACTAAACAGAGAACATCCCTGGTCATTCCTACTGCCTCTGATCTGGAGGACTCACTAAACAGAGAACATCCCTTGTCATCCCAACCGTCTCTGATCTGGAGGACTCACTAAACAGAGAACATCCCTGGTCCATCCCTACTGCCTCTGATCTGGAGGACTCACTAAACAGAGAACATCCCTGGTCATTCCTACTGCCTCTGATCTGGAGGACTCACTAAACAGAGAACATCCCTGGTCATCCCTACTGTCTCTGATCTGGAGGACCCACTAAACAGAGAACATCCCTGGTCATTCCTACTGCCTCTGATCTGGAGGACTCACTAAACAGAGAACATCCCTGGTCATTCCTACTGCCTCTGATCTGGAGGACTCACTAAACAGAGAACATCCCTGGTCATCCCTACTGTCTCTGATCTGGAGGACTCACTAAACAGAGAACATCCCTGGTCATCCCTACTGTCTCTGATCTGGAGGACTCACTAAACAGAGAACATCCCTGGTCATTCCTACTGCCTCTGATCTGGAGGACTCACTAAACAGAGAACATCCCTGGTCATCCCTACTGCCTCTGATCTGGCAGACTCACTAAACAGAGAACATCCCTGGTCATCCCTACTGCCGCTGATCTGACAGACTCACTAAACAGAGAACATCCCTGGTCATCCCTACTGCTTCTGATCTGGAGGACTCACTAAACAGAGAACATCCCTGGTCATTCCTACTGCCTCTGATCTGGCAGATTCACTAAACAGAGAACATCCCTGGTCATCCATACTGCCTCTGATCTGGAGGACTCACTAAACAGAGAACATCCCTGGTCCATCCCTACTGCCTCTTATCTGGAGGACTCACTAAACAGAGAACATCCCTGGTCCCTACTGCCTCTGATCTAGAGGACTCACTAAACAGAGAACATCCCTGGTCATCCCTACTGCCTCTGATCTGACAGACTCACTAAACAGAGAACATCCCTGGTCATCCATACTGCCTCTGATCTGGAGGACTCACTAAACAGAGAACATCCCTGGTCCCTACTGCCTCTGATCTGGCAGACTCACTAAACAGAGAACATCCCTGGTCATCCCTACTGCCTCTGATCTGGAGGACTCACTAAACAGAGAACATCCCTGGTCATTCATACTGCCTCTGATCTGGAGGACTCACTAAACAGAGAACATTCCTGGTCATTCCTACTGCCTCTGATCTGGAGGACTCACTAAACAGAGAACGTCCCTGGTCATTCCTACTGCCTCTGATCTGGAGGACTCACTAAACAGAGAACTTCCCTGGTCCCTACTGCCTCTGATCTGGAGGACTCACTTAAACAGAGAACATCCCTGGTCCCTACTGCCTCTGATCTGGCAGACTCACTAAACAGAGAACATCCCTGGTTATCCCTACTGTCTCTGATCTAGAGGACTCACTAAACAGAGAACATCCCTGGTCCTCCCTACTGTCTCTGATCTGGCAGACTCACTAAACAGAGAACATCCCTGGTCATCCCTACTGCCTCTGATCTGGAGGACTTACTAAACAGAGAACATCCCTGGTCATCCCTACTGTCTCTGATCTGGAGGACTCACTAAACAGAGAACATCCCTGGTCCATCCCTACTGTCTCTGATCTGGAGGACTCACTAAACAGAGAACATCCCTGGTCCATCCCTACTGCCTCTGATCTGGAGGACTCACTAAACAGAGAACATCCCTGGTCATTCCTACTGCCTCTGATCTGGAGGACTCACTAAACAGAGAACATCCCTGGTCATCCCTACTGTCTCTGATCTGGAGGACTCACTAAACAGAGAACATCCCTGGTCCATCCCTACTGCCTCTGATCTGAAGGACTCACTAAACAGAGAACATCCCTGGTCATTCCTACTGCCTCTGATCTGGAGGACTCACTAAACAGAGAACATCCCTGGTCATCCCTACTGTCTCTGATCTGGAGGACTCACTAAACAGAGAACATCCCTGGTCATTCCTACTGCCTCTGATCTGGAGGACTCACTAAACAGAGAACATCCCTGGTCATCCCTACTGTCTCTGATCTGGAGGACTCACTAAACAGAGAACATCCCTGGTCATTCCTACTGTCTCTGATCTGGAGGACTCACTAAACAGAGAACATCCCTGGTCATCCCTACTGCTTCTGATCTGGAGGACTCACTAAACAGAGAACATCCCTGGTCATTCCTACTGCCTCTGATCTGGCAGATTCACTAAACAGAGAACATCCCTGGTCATCCATACTGCCTCTGATCTGGAGGACTCACTAAACAGAGAACATCCCTGGTCCATCCCTACTGCCTCTGATCTGGAGGACTCACTAAACAGAGAACATCCCTGGTCCCTACTGCCTCTGATCTGGAGGACTCACTAAACAGAGAACATCCCTGGTCATCCCTACTGCCTCTGATCTGACAGACTCACTAAACAGAGAACATCCCTGGTCATCCCTACTGCCTCTGATCTGGAGGACTCACTAAACAGAGAACATCCCTGGTCCCTACTACCTCTGATCTGGCAGACTCACTAAACAGAGAACATCCCTGGTCATCCCTACTGCCTCTGATCTGGAGGACTCACTAAACAAAGAACATCCCTGGTCATTCATACTGCCTCTGATCTGGAGGACTCACTAAACAGAGAACATCCCTGGTCATCCCTACTGTCTCTGATCTGGAGGACTCACTAAACAGAGAACATCCCTGGTCATCCCTACTGTCTCTGATCTGGAGGACTCACTAAACAGAGAACATCCCTGGTCATTCCTACTGCCTCTGATCTGGAGGACTCACTAAACAGAGAACATCCCTGGTCATCCCTACTGCCTCTGATCTGACAGACTCACTAAACAGAGAACATCCCTGGTCATCCCTACTGCCTCTGATCTGGAGGACTCACTAAACAGAGAACATCCCTGGTCATCCCTACTGCCTCTGATCTGACAGACTCACTAAACAGAGAACATCCCTGGTCATCCCTACTGCCTCTGATCTGGAGGACTCACTAAACAGAGAACATCCCTGGTCATTCATACTGCCTCTGATCTGGAGGACTCACTAAACAAAGAACATCCCTGGTCATCCATACTGCCTCTGATCTGGAGGACTCACTAAACAGAGAACATCCCTGGTCATCCCTACTGCCTCTGATCTGGCAGACTCACTAAACAGAGAACATCCCTGGTCCCTACCTCCTCTGATCTGGCAGACTCACTAAACAGAGAACATCCCTGGTCATTCCTACTGCCTCTGATCTGGAGGACTCACTAAACAGAGAACATCCCTGGTCATTCCTACTGCCTCTGATCTGGAGGACTCACTAAACAGAGAACATCCCTGGTCATTCCTACTGCCTCTGATCTGGAGGACTCACTTAAACAGAGAACATCCCTGGTCCCTACTGCCTCTGATCTGGCAGACTCACTAAACAGAGAACATCCCTGGTCCCTACTGTCTCTGATCTGGAGGACTCACTAAACAGAGAACATCCCTGGTCATCCCTACTGTCTCTGATCTGGAGGACTCACTAAACAGAGAACATCCCTGGTCCATCCCTACTGCCTCTGATCTGGAGGACTCACTAAACAGAGAACATCCCTGGTCATTCCTACTGCCTCTGATCTGGAGGACTCACTTAAACAGAGAACATCCCTGGTCCCTACTGCCTCTGATCTGGCAGACTCACTAAACAGAGAACATCCCTGGTCCCTACTGCCTCTGATCTGGAGGACTCACTTAAACAGAGAACATCCCTGGTCCCTACTGCCTCTGATCTGGCAGACTCACTAAACAGAGAACATCCCTGGTCATCCCTACTGTCTCTGATCTGGAGGACTCACTAAACAGAGAACATCCCTGGTCATTCCTACTGCCTCTGATCTGGAGGACTCACTAAACAGAGAACATCCCTGGTCATCCCTACTGTCTCTGATCTGGAGGACTCACTAAACAGAGAACATCCCTGGTCATTCCTACTGCCTCTGATCTGGAGGACTCACTAAACAGAGAACATCCCTGGTCATTCCTACTGCCTCTGCTCTGGAGGACTCACTAAACAGAGAACATCCCTGGTCATCCCTACTGTCTCTGATCTGGAGGACTCACTAAACAGAGAACATCCCTGGTCATCCCTACTGTCTCTGATCTGGAGGACTCACTAAACAGAGAACATCCCTGGTCATTCCTACTGCCTCTGATCTGGAGGACTCACTAAACAGAGAACATCCCTGGTCATCCCTACTGCCTCTGATCTGGCAGACTCACTAAACAGAGAACATCCCTGGTCATCCCTACTGCCGCTGATCTGACAGACTCACTAAACAGAGAACATCCCTGGTCATCCCTACTGCTTCTGATCTGGAGGACTCACTAAACAGAGAACATCCCTGGTCATTCCTACTGCCTCTGATCTGGCAGATTCACTAAACAGAGAACATCCCTGGTCATCCATACTGCCTCTGATCTGGAGGACTCACTAAACAGAGAACATCCCTGGTCCATCCCTACTGCCTCTTATCTGGAGGACTCACTAAACAGAGAACATCCCTGGTCCCTACTGCCTCTGATCTAGAGGACTCACTAAACAGAGAACATCCCTGGTCATCCCTACTGCCTCTGATCTGACAGACTCACTAAACAGAGAACATCCCTGGTCATCCCTACTGCCTCTGATCTGGAGGACTCACTAAACAGAGAACATCCCTGGTCCCTACTGCCTCTGATCTGGCAGACTCACTAAACAGAGAACATCCCTGGTCATCCCTACTGCCTCTGATCTGGAGGACTCACTAAACAGAGAACATCCCTGGTCATTCATACTGCCTCTGATCTGGAGGACTCACTAAACAGAGAACGTCCCTGGTCATTCCTACTGCCTCTGATCTGGAGGACTCACTAAACAGAGAACTTCCCTGGTCCCTACTGCCTCTGATCTGGAGGACTCACTTAAACAGAGAACATCCCTGGTCCCTACTGCCTCTGATCTGGCAGACTCACTAAACAGAGAACATCCCTGGTTATCCCTACTGTCTCTGATCTAGAGGACTCACTAAACAGAGAACATCCCTGGTCCTCCCTACTGTCTCTGATCTGGCAGACTCACTAAACAGAGAACATCCCTGGTCATCCCTACTGCCTCTGATCTGGAGGACTTACTAAACAGAGAACATCCCTGGTCATCCCTACTGTCTCTGATCTGGAGGACTCACTAAACAGAGAACATCCCTGGTCATCCCTACTGTCTCTGATCTGGAGGACTCACTAAACAGAGAACATCCCTGGTCCATCCCTACTGCCTCTGATCTGGAGGACTCACTAAACAGAGAACATCCCTGGTCATTCCTACTGCCTCTGATCTGGAGGACTCACAAAACAGAGAACATCACTGGTCCCTACTGCCTCTGATCTGGAGGACTCACTAAACAGAGAACATCCCTGGTCATCCCTACTGCCTCTGATCTGGAGGACTCACTAAACAGAGAACATCCCTGGTCATTCCTACTGCCTCTGATCTGGCAGATTCACTAAACAGAGAACATCCCTGGTCATCCATACTGCCTCTGATCTGGAGGACTCACTAAACAGAGAACATCCCTGGTCCATCCCTACTGCCTCTTATCTGGAGGACTCACTAAACAGAGAACATCCCTGGTCCCTACTGCCTCTGATCTAGAGGACTCACTAAACAGAGAACATCCCTGGTCATCCCTACTGCCTCTGATCTGACAGACTCACTAAACAGAGAACATCCCTGGTCATCCCTACTGCCTCTGATCTGGAGGACTCACTAAACAGAGAACATCCCTGGTCATCCCTACTGCCTCTGATCTGGCAGACTCACTAAACAGAGAACATCCCTGGTCATCCCTACTGCCTCTGATCTGGAGGACTCACTAAACAGAGAACATCCCTGGTCATTCATACTGCCTCTGATCTGGAGGACTCACTAAACAGAGAACATTCCTGGTCATTCCTACTGCCTCTGATCTGGAGGACTCACTAAACAGAGAACGTCCCTGGTCATTCCTACTGCCTCTGATCTGGAGGACTCACTAAACAGAGAACATCCCTGGTCCCTACTGCCTCTGATCTGGAGGACTCACTTAAACAGAGAACATCCCTGGTCCCTACTGCCTCTGATCTGGCAGACTCACTAAACAGAGAACATCCCTGGTTATCCCTACTGTCTCTGATCTAGAGGACTCACTAAACAGAGAACATCCCTGGTCCTCCCTACTGTCTCTGATCTGGCAGACTCACTAAACAGAGAACATCCCTGGTCATCCCTACTGCCTCTGATCTGGAGGACTCACTAAACAGAGAACATCCCTGGTCATTCCTACTGCCTCTGATCTGGAGGACTCACTAAACAGAGAACATCCCTGGTCATCCCTACTGCCTCTGATCTGGAGGACTCACTAAACAGAGAACATCCCTGGTCATTCCTACTGCCTCTGATCTGGAGGACTCACTAAACAGAGAACATCCCTGGTCATCCCTACTGCCTCTGATCTGGCAGACTCACTAAACAGAGAACATCCCTGGTCATCCCTACTGCCGCTGATCTGACAGACTCACTAAACAGAGAACATCCCTGGTCATTCCTACTGCCTCTGATCTGGAGGACTCACTAAACAGAGAACATCCCTGGTCATCCCTACTGCTTCTGATCTGGAGGACTCACTAAACAGAGAACATCCCTGGTCATTCCTACTGCCTCTGATCTGGCAGATTCACTAAACAGAGAACATCCCTGGTCATCCATACTGCCTCTGATCTGGAGGACTCACTAAACAGAGAACATCCCTGGTCCATCCCTACTGCCTCTGATCTGGAGGACTCACTAAACAGAGAACATCCCTGGTCCCTACTGCCTCTGATCTGGAGGACTCACTAAACAGAGAACATCCCTGGTCATCCCTACTGCCTCTGATCTGACAGACTCACTAAACAGAGAACATCCCTGGTCATCCCTACTGCCTCTGATCTGGAGGACTCACTAAACAGAGAACATCCCTGGCCGCTACTGCCTCTGATCTGGCAGACTCACTAAACAGAGAACATCCCTGGTTATCCCTACTGTCTCTGATCTAGAGGACTCACTAAACAGAGAACATCCCTGGTCCTCCCTACTGTCTCTGATCTGGTGGACTCACTAAACAGAGAACATCCCTGGTCATTCCTACTGCCTCTGATCTGGAGGACTCACTAAACAGAGAACATCCCTGGTCATCCCTACTGCCTCTGATCTGGCAGACTCACTAAACAGAGAACATCCCTGGTCATCCCTACTGCCTCTGATCTGGAGGACTCACTAAACAGAGAACATCCCTGGTCCATCCCTACTGCCTCTGATCTGGAGGACTCACTAAACAGAGAACATCCCTGGTCATTCCTACTGCCTCTGATCTGGAGGACTCACTAAACAGAGAACATCCCTGGTCATTCATACTGCCTCTGATCTGGAGGACTCACTAAACAGAGAACATCCCTGGTCATCCATACTGCCTCTGATCTGGAGGACTCACTAAACAGAGAACATCCCTGGTCATCCCTACTGCCTCTGATCTGGCAGACTCACTAAACAGAGAACATCCCTGGTCCCTACTGCCTCTGATCTGGCAGACTCACTAAACAGAGAACATCCCTGGTCATCCCTACTGTCTCTGATCTGGAGGACTCACTAAACAGAGAACATCCCTGGTCATTCCTACTGCCTCTGATCTGGTGGACTCACTAAACAGAGAACATCCCTGGTCATTCCTACTGTCTCTGATCTGGAGGACTCACTTAAACAGAGAACATCCCTGGTCCCTACTGCCTCTGATCTGGCAGACTCACTAAACAGAGAACATCCCTGGTCCCTACTGTCTCTGATCTGGAGGACTCACTAAACAGAGAACATCCCTGGTCATCCCTACTGTCTCTGATCTGGAGGACTCACTAAACAGAGAACATCCCTGGTCCATCCCTACTGCCTCTGATCTGGAGGACTCACTAAACAGAGAACATCCCTGGTCCCTACTGCCTCTGATCTGGAGGACTCACTAAACAGAGAACATCCCTGGTCATCCCTACTGCCTCTGATCTGACAGACTCACTAAACAGAGAACATCCCTGGTCATCCCTACTGCTTCTGATCTGGAGGACTCACTAAACAGAGAACATCCCTGGTCGTTCCTACTGCCTCTGATCTGGCAGATTCACTAAACAGAGAACATCCCTGGTCATTCATACTGCCTCTGATCTGGAGGACTCACTAAACAAAGAACATCCCTGGTCATTCCTACTGCCTCTGATCTGGAGGACTCACTAAACAGAGAACGTCCCTGGTCATTCCTACTGCCTCTGATCTGGAGGACTCACTAAACAGAGAACATCCCTGGTCCCTACTGCCTCTGATCTGGAGGACTCACTTAAACAGAGAACATCCCTGGTCATTCCTACTGCCTCTGATCTGGCAGACTCACTAAACAGAGAACATCCCTGGTTATCCCTACTGTCTCTGATCTAGAGGACTCACTAAACAGAGAACATCCCTGGTCCTCCCTACTGTCTCTGATCTGGCAGACTCACTAAACAGAGAACATCCCTGGTCATCCCTACTGCCTCTGATCTGGAGGACTTACTAAACAGAGAACATCCCTGGTCATCCCTACTGTCTCTGATCTGGAGGACTCACTAAACAGAGAACATCCCTGGTCCATCCCTACTGCCTCTGATCTGGAGGACTCACTAAACAGAGAACATCCCTGGTCATTCCTACTGCCTCTGATCTGGAGGACTCACTAAACAGAGAACATCCCTGGTCATCCCTACTGTCTCTGATCTGGAGGACTCACTAAACAGAGAACATCCCTGGTCATCCCTACTGTCTCTGATCTGGAGGACTCACTAAACAGAGAACATCCCTGGTCCATCCCTACTGCCTCTGATCTGAAGGACTCACTAAACAGAGAACATCCCTGGTCATTCCTACTGCCTCTGATCTGGAGGACTCACTAAACAGAGAACATCCCTGGTCATCCCTACTGTCTCTGATCTGGTGGACTCACTAAACAGAGAACATCCCTGGTCATTCCTACTGCCTCTGATCTGGAGGACTCACTAAACAGAGAACATCCCTGGTCCATCCCTACTGCCTCTGATCTGGAGGACTCACTAAACAGAGAACATCCCTGGTCATTCCTACTGCCTCTGATCTGGAGGACTCACTAAACAGAGAACATCCCTGGTCATCCCTACTGTCTCTGATCTGGAGGACTCACTAAACAGAGAACATCCCTGGTCATTCCTACTGCCTCTGATCTGGAGGACTCACTAAACAGAGAACATCCCTGGTCATCCCTACTGTCTCTGATCTGGCAGACTCACTAAACAGAGAACATCCCTGGTCATCCCTACTGTCTCTGATCTGGAGGACTCACTAAACAGAGAACATCCCTGGTCCATCCCTACTGCCTCTGATCTGAAGGACTCACTAAACAGAGAACATCCCTGGTCATTCCTACTGCCTCTGATCTGGAGGACTCACTAAACAGAGAACATCCCTGCTCATCCCTACTGTCTCTGATCTGGAGGACTCACTAAACAGAGAACATCCCTGGTCATTCCTACTGCCTCTGATCTGGAGGACTCACTAAACAGAGAACATCCCTGGTCATCCCTACTGTCTCTGATCTGGAGGACTCACTAAACAGAGAACATCCCTGGTCCATCCCTACTGCCTCTGATCTGGAGGACTCACTAAACAGAGAACATCCCTGGTCATTCCTACTGCCTCTGATCTGGAGGACTCACTAAACAGAGAACATCCCTGGTCATCCCTACTGTCTCTGATCTGGAGGACTCACTAAACAGAGAACATCCCTGGTCATCCCTACTGTCTCTGATCTGGAGGACTCACTAAACAGAGAACATCCCTGCTCCATCCCTACTGCCTCTGATCTGAAGGACTCACTAAACAGAGAACATCCCTGGTCATTCCTACTGCCTCTGATCTGGAGGACTCACTAAACAGAGAACATCCCTGGTCATCCCTACTGTCTCTGATCTGGAGGACTCACTAAACAGAGAACATCCCTGGTCATTCCTACTGCCTCTGATCTGGAGGACTCACTAAACAGAGAACATCCCTGGTCATTCCTACTGCCTCTGATCTGGAGGACTCACTAAACAGAGAACATCCCTGGTCATTCCTACTGCCTCTGATCTGGAGGACTCACTAAACAGAGAACATCCCTGGTCATCCCTACTGTCTCTGATCTGGAGGACTCACTAAACAGAGAACATCCCTGGTCATTCCTACTGCCTCTGATCTGGAGGACTCACTAAACAGAGAACATCCCTGGTCATTCCTACTGCCTCTGATCTGGAGGACTCACTAAACAGAGAACATCCCTGGTCATCCCTACTGTCTCTGATCTGGATGACTCACTAAACAGAGAACATCCCTGGTCATCCCTACTGTCTCTGATCTGGAGGACTCACTAAACAGAGAACATCCCTGGTCCCTACTGCCTCTGATCTGGAGGACTCACTAAACAGACAACATCCCTGGTCATCCCTACTGCCTCTGATCTGGAGGACTCACTAAACAGAGAACATCCCTGGTCATTCATACTGCCTCTGATCTGGCAGACTCACTAAACAGACAACATCCCTGGTCCATCCCTGGTCCATCCCTACTGTCTCTGGTCTGGAGGACTCACTAAACAGACAACATCCCTGGTCCATCCCTACTGCCTCTGGTCTGTCGGACTCACTAAACAGACATGCTTCGTTTGTAAATGATGTCTGAATGTTGGAGCCCCTGGCTATCCATACGTTTCAAAACAAGAAAATGGTGCCGTCTGGTTTGCTTCATATAAGGAATGTGAAATGATTTATACTTTTACTTTTTTGATACTTAAATATAATTTAGCAATTACAATTACAGTATATTTCAATTCAAATACTTTGACTTTTACTAAAGTAGTATTTTACTGGGTGACTTTGACCTTTACTCGCATCATCTTCCTTTAAGGTATCTTTACTTTTACTACAGTATGACAGTTGGGTTCTTTTCCCACCACTGTTATGTGTTCTACACCAAAGCCAGGATACATGCAGGAACCATGGGGTTCTTCCATTACTTTTGCTTTAATAGATTCAGGTAAGAAACAGATGGAGCAAATCTTTATGTTTTAGCATCCTATAATGTGGACACGCACGCGCACGCGCACACACGCATGCACACGCACACAGTTGAAGCTTCAACAGCGGAATTCCATTATTTATTTATTTTTATAAAGGAGAGAAATAGTTTCAGTTGTGGTGGGCCGTGGTTGACATGACTAAATATCTTCTGGGATTTAAAGAGGGGTCACAACATAGTGCTGTTTTTTTTTAATCGATAAGTATAGCCTACCAAGGCTTGGCGCTGTTTACAGTCATTACAGGGGGAAGTGTCCCATCCCTCTCCCTTATTACCAAGGGGGATAAACCACTTACACAGAGAAGCCCGCGGAGTGGCGGAAACACCTGTCAATCACTCGGTGGTCCTGCGGAGTTCGATCGAGGAACCAGAGTCAAAACAGAAGTCGGAAAGTCACATTTCACCAATGCGTCAAAGCCTGGGTTTGACCAACTGAAAAGGGATTTATAATCATAACTTCATTAACCGGAGTTGAATAATAACGTTACCGTGTTCCGTGACGGCTGTGGTCTATATGGTACTGCATTCTTTCCTTTAAAAATGTTACATTTTGGCGTAAAATGTTGGTTACATATGACCAAATAAATTGTTGACCATTTGGAGTCTGAGGACTTTACTGGAAGGGATGCAAGACAACCAACGTGCGTGAGACCATCCTCTCCCCTTGTACCTGGTGGTAATACCGACTGGCCAACGCGATGGCGTCCGAGGTGGTCTGCGGGCTGATCTTCAGATTGCTTCTTCCGATATGTTTAGCAACAGGTACGTTTTATGCATAAAAAGGTACCGCATCTAATGCGCATCTAATGCGCCATCCAAATAGTGATGAAAACACCCTTTAAAAAAAACCTCACAGGCATTGCAGATGACAGCCTGCAACAAAATATTCGTTTAAATATGTTTATTGCCCTAATAATAACAGTCATACTTTTATGAAGGAATTGATATATATATATTTAAAACGTTACAGTAGGCTAATCAATGTCTGGGTACTGTGTTACATGTTTGTGGTTCTTGTTGGACAAGTAATGACACAAGAATTCAGTCGTCTTTGATTTTGTACTAACCACTGAAATCCATTTATTTATGGAAAACCTCATAATATGAGCACGTATTATTTCACAGGGGCGGTTGTGCGTAACACACTGCAACCTTTAAGTCGTATTCCATTACTTTTCTGCTCCAAGTTAATATCTGAAAAAGAAAGAGGTTTGTTGATTGGCAGTTCAGGAAAAAATGTGTCTTAGGTTACTTGATAAAGTTAATCTCTTTTCCCTTTCCTTCACCAAATGTTCAGACTAGAACGGGTCTATTGCTGTGACATGAACAGCGTGTGGACATGTGGAATTGATCTTGAGCGCCTTTTGGAGCCGTTTAATTTCTCCAAGCATCTGAAAAACACTATGTGAGATTTAAAGTACCAAATATTATACCATTTGGTTGTGACGTACTTATTTCCATGAAATAATTAGGAGATTGCTTTGAGTTAATGTATTTTGAAGAGGCTTATTCAGTGTCAAAAACATTCAACTAAATGATGGATTTTTAAATTGTATTTCTCAACCACAAGTATAATTTGTAGTATACCATATTACTGTAAACATTTTCAGTATTAATTCAGTAAGCATGTTCAGTTTTTGATGAGCAATGTCATTGTCAGCATCGCCTAGGGCGGTAGGGTTAGCATAGGTAGGTACTAGGTAGACAGATAGACCAGTAACTAGGGGGTAGATAGGTAGACAGATAGACCAGTAACTAGGGGTAGACAGATAGACCAGTAACTAGGGGTAGACAGGTAGACCAGTAACTAGGGGGTAGACAGGTAGACCAGTAACTAGGGGGTAGACAGGTGGACCAGTAACTAGGGGGTAGACAGGTGGACCAGTAACTAGGGGGTAGACAGGTAGACCAGTAACTAGGGGTAGACAGGTAGACCAGTAACTAGGGGGTAGACAGGTAGACCAGTAACTAGGGGGTAGACAGGTGGACCAGTAACTAGGGGGTACACAGGTGGACCAGTAACTAGGGGTAGGTAGACAGGTGGACCAGTAACTAGGGGTAGACAGGTGGACCAGTAACTAGGGGGTAGACAGGTGGACCAGTAACTAGGGGGTAGACAGGTGGACCAGTAACTAGGGGGTAGGTAGACAGGTGGACCAGTAACTAGGGGGTAGGTAGACAGGTGGACCAGTAACTAGGGGTAGGTAGAGAGGTGGACCAGTAACTAGGGGTAGGTACTAGGTAGACAGGTGGACCAGTAACTAGGGGTAGGTACTAGGTAGACAGGTGGACCAGTAACTAGGGGTAGGTAGGTAGACAGGTGGACCAGTAACTAGGGGTAGGTAGGTAGACAGGTGGACCAGTAACTAGGGGTAGGTAGGTAGACAGGTGGACCAGTAACTAGGGGTAGGTAGGTAGACAGGTGGACCAGTAACTAGGGGTAGGTAGGTAGACAGGTGGACCAGTAACTAGGGGTAGGTAGGTAGACAGGTGGACCAGTAACTAGGGGTAGGTAGGTGGACCAGTAACTAGGGGGTAGGTAGGTAGACAGGTGGACCAGTAACTAGGGGTAGGTAGGTAGACAGGTGGACCAGTAACTAGGGGTAGATAGGTGGACCAGTAACTAGGGGTAGGTAGACAGGTGGACCAGTAACTAGGGGTAGGTAGGTAGACAGGTGGACCAGTAACTAGGGGTAGGTAGGTAGACAGGTGGACCAGTAACTAGGGGTAGGTAGGTAGACAGGTGGACCAGTAACTAGGGGTAGGTAGGTAGACAGGTGGACCAGTAACTAGGGGTAGACAGGTGGACCAGTAACTAGGGGTAGGTAGTTAGACAGGTGGACCAGTAACTAGGGGGTAGGTAGACAGGTGGACCAGTAACTAGGGGTAGGTAGACAGGTGGACCAGTAACTAGGGGGTAGGTAGGTAGACAGGTGGACCAGTAACTAGGGGGTAGGTAGACAGGTGGACACGTAACTAAGGGGTATGTAGGTAGACAGGTGGACCAGTAACTAGGGGTAGGTAGACAGGTGGACCAGTAACTAGGGGGTAGGTAGGTAGACAGGTGGACCAGTAACTAGGGGTAGGTAGGTAGACAGGTGGACCAGTAACTAGGGGGTAGGTAGACAGGTGGACACGTAACTAAGGGGTATGTAGGTAGACAGGTGGACCAGTAACTAGGGGTAGGTAGGTAGTAGCGGTGCGTGGGTAAAATCACTGGGGAAGCCAAGCCCTCCCTCCCGAAGAAGAAACCATAATGTTATGACTATGTACTGTGATAATTACGTTGTTTTCTCTACAACCTGTTAGTTCATCTGCCTGACACCGTGATATTTAGGTCTAAAGCCGAGACAATATAAATAAATTCAACCACACCTTTGTTTCATCACAAAACCAGAGCAACCTCTGTCTGGTGGAGTCCACAAAGCATATTGCATGTAACAAACAGTTAGATGATCTACAGCATAGTCAAGTAAGGTAATGTTTCAGACATTTTCGGACCACTAAACAACTATTGATTTAGAACCACAGAGAGTTACTGTAAGTCACGAAGAAAACCAGGGCTGCCTCAACTGTTCCAGCACCATTTACACAACAGGAGCTGCCTCCACTGTTCCAGCACCATTTACACAACAGGAGCTGCCTCCACTGTTCCAGCACCATTTACACAACAGGAGCTGCCTCCACTGTTCCAGCACCATTTACACAACAGGAGCTGCCTCCACTATTCCAGCACCATTTACACAACAGGAGCTGCCTCCACTGTTCCAGCACCATTTACACAACAGGAGCTGCCTCCACTGTTCCAGCACCATTTACACAACAGGAGCTGCCTCCACTGTTCCAGCACCATTTACACAACAGGAGCTGCCTCCACTATTCCAGCACCATTTACACAACAGGAGCTGCCTCCACTATTCCAGCACCATTTACACAACAGGAGCTGCCTCCACTGTTCCAGCACCATTTACACAACAGGAGCTGCCTCCACTGTTCCAGCACCATTTACCCAACAGGAGCTGCCTCCACTATTCCAGCACCATTTACACAACAGGAGCTGCCTCCACTGTTCCAGCACCATTTCAACAACAGGAGCTGCCTCCACTATTCCTGCACCATTTACACAACAGGAGCTGCCTCCACTGTTCCAGCACCATTTACACAACAGGAGCTGCCTCCACTGTTCCAGCACCATTTACCCAACAGGAGCTGCCTCCACTGTTCCAGCACCATTTACACAACAGGAGCTGCCTCCACTGTTCCAGCACCATTTACACAACAGGAGCTGCCTCCACTATTCCAGCACCATTTACACAACAGGAGCTGCCTCCACTGTTCCAGCACCATTTCAACAACAGGAGCTGCCTCCACTATTCCTGCACCATTTACACAACATGAGCTGCCTCCACTGTTCCAGCACCATTTACACAACAGGAGCTGCCTCCACTGTTCCAGCACCATTTACACAACAGGAGCTGCCTCACTGTTCCAGCACCATTTACACAACAGGAGCTGCCTCCACTATTCCAGCACCATTTCAACAACAGGAGCTGCCTCCACTATTCCTGCACCATTTACACAACATGAGCTGCCTCCACTGTTCCAGCACCATTTACACAACAGGAGCTGCCTCCACTGTTCCAGCACCATTTACACAACAGGAGCTGCCTCCACTGTTCCAGCACCATTTACACAACAGGAGCTGCCTCCACTATTCCAGCACCATTTACACAACAGGAGCTGCCTCCACTATTCCAGCACCATTTCAACAACAGGAGCTGCCTCCACTGTTACAGCACCATTTCAACAACAGGAGCTGCCTCCACTGTTCCAGCACCATTTACACAACAGGAGCTGCCTCCACTGTTCCAGCACCATTTACACAACAGGAGCTGCCTCCACTGTTCCAGCACCATTTCAACAACAGGAGCTGCCTCCACTGTTCCAGCACCATTTCAACAACAGGAGCTGCCTCCACTGGTCCAGCACCATTTACATAACAGGAGCTGCCTCCACTATTCCAGCACCATTTACACAACAGGAGCTGCCTCCACTGTTCCAGCACCATTTCAACAACAGGAGCTGCCTCCACTGTTCCAGCACTATTTCAACAACAGGAGCTGCCTCCACTGCTCCAGCACCATTTCAACAACAGGAGCTGCCTCCACTGTTCCAGCACCATTTCAACAACAGGAGCTGCCTCCACTATTCCAGCACCATTTCAACAACAGGAACTGCCTCCATTGTTCCAGCACCATTTCAACAACAGGAGCTGCCTCCACTGTTCCAGCACCATTTCAACAACATGAGCTGCCTCTACTGTTCCAGCACCATTTCAACAACAGGAGCTGCCTCCACTGTTCCAGCACCATTTCAACAACAGGAGCTGCCTCCACTGTTCCAGCACCATTTCAACAACAGGAGCTGCCTCCACTATTACAGCACCATTTCAACAACAGGAGCTGCCTCCACTGTTCCAGCACCATTTACACAACAGGAGCTGCCTCCACTGTTCCAGCACCATTTACACAACAGGAGCTGCCTCCACTGTTCCAGCACCATTTCAACAACAGGAGCTGCCTCCACTGTTCCAGCACCATTTACACAACAGGAGCTGCCTCCACTATTCCAGCACCATTTACACAACAGGAGCTGCCTCCACTATTCCAGCACCATTTCAACAACAGGAGCTGCCTCCACTGTTCCAGCACCATTTACACAACAGGAGCTGCCTCCACTGTTCCAGCACCATTTACAAAACAGGCCCTGCCTCCACTGTTCCGGCACCATTTACACAACAGGAGCTGCCTCCACTGTTCCGGCACCATTTACACAACAGGAGCTGCCTCCACTGTTCCGGCACCATTTCAACAACAGGAGCTGCCTCCACTGTTCCGGCACCATTTACAAAACAGGCCCTGCCTCCACTGTTCCGGCACCATTTACACAACAGGAGCTGCCTCCACTGTTCCGGCACCATTTACACAACAGGAGCTGCCTCCACTGTTCCGGCACCATTTCAACAACAGGAGCTGCCTCCACTGTTCCAGCACCATGTCAACAACAGGAGCTGCCTCCACTATTCCAGCACCATTTCAACAACAGGAGCTGCCTCCACTATTCCAGCACCATTTCAACTTCAACATTTCAACATCATCAAATCACCTCTGCTTAGTCTCATACAGTGACAACTTAAAGATACCAAAAACTATTTAGTCCAACGTAAGCTAAATATGATGGCTGTCCATGGTTCTGATTTCTGTGTGTGTGTGTGTGCGCTCGTTCGTGCAAGTATAGAAAACATGTTGACTCACCCTACTGGTAGGGTTTAGGAGTGGAATTAGGAGGAGAGGCCTCATTTAACTCAGTAAATTCCTCAGGTTTTTAGCCATGTTTCAGACAGGCCAATCACATCATGTTTATGATCAGTGATTAGTTCATTGACTATGACTACCTTGAAAGTGAGGGATACAACATTAAGTAGCACTATTATCACAACCTCTTTCACTTATCGACGAATTCTATCTTTTGGGAGGGGCAGAAAACCGTTTTCAACCAGCGATTGAGTTGTGAGACTGCTGTAGAGCTCATCACTCCCTCTAACTGGGAGGGGACCAGAGACAATTACTCCATGCGGACACATCTTTCTAGCTGATTTACATGCTGAAGCTATGTTGCGCTTGGTGACCTCTGACTGTTTCATCCTAACATCGTTGGTGCCGACGTGGATAACAATATCTCTATACTCTCTACACTCGCCAGTTTTAGCTTTAGCCAGCACCATCTTCAGATTAGCCTTAACGTCGGTAGCCCTGCCCCTGGTAAACAGTGTATGATCGCTGGATGATTCATTTTAAGTCTAATACTGCGGGTAATGGAGTCACCAGTGACCAGGTTTTTCAATTAGTCAGAGCTAACGGTGGGAAGCTTCAGCGGTTCAGACCCTGTAACGGGTGGAGGAGAGACCTGAGAAGGCTCGGCCTCTGACTCCATAACGGGTCGAGGAGAGATCAGAGAAGGCTCGGCCTCAGACTCCATAACGGGTCGAGGAGAGATCAGAGAAAGCTCGGCCTCTGACTCCGTAACGGCTGGAGGAGAGACCAGAGAAGGCTCGGGCTCTGACTCCGTAACGGCTGGAGGAGAGATCAGAGAAGGCTCGGCCTCAGACTCCATAACGGGTGGAGGAGAGATCAGAGAAGGCTCGGCCTCTGACTCCGCAACGGGTGGAGGAGAGATCAGAGAAGGCTCGGCCTCTGACTCCGCAACGGCTGGAGGAGAGATCAGAGAAGGCTCGGCCTCTGACTCCGCAACGGCTGGAGGAGAGATCAGAGAAGGCTCGGCCTCTGACTCCGTAACGGCTGGAGGAGAGATAAGAGAAGGCTCGGCCTCAGACTCCATAACGGGTCGAGGAGAGATCAGAGAAGGCTCGGCCTCTGACTCCGTAACGGCTGGAGGAGAGATCAGAGAAGGCTCGGCCTCAGACTCCATAACGGGTCGAGGAGAGATCAGAGAAGGCTCGGCCTCTGACTCCGTAACGGCTGGAGGAGAGATCAGAGAAGGCTCGGCCTCAGACTCTATAACGGCTGGAGGAGAGATCAGAGAAGGCTCGGCCTCTGACTCCGACTCGTTGATTAAAGGGGAGAACAAGTTTAAAGTTTCTATCGGCTGAATGAGAGACACTGAGTACGCCGACAGCATTTCTTTACAGAAGTCCTGAGAAAATAGTCCGGCTGCGGGGACTGTGCTGTGGGATTAACACTACTGCCTGAATTTACTGGTAGAACAGACACTGTTTCATTCTTTTAAACACACTAATCGTCTTAGCCTAACGATTGCGGCTATTCTCACCATAAGGTGATAGTTCTCCCTTTCACATTATTAATATGATAGACCTCCTCAGCATGTTAATGGTTCCTACGCTGAGTTCACATTAACACACAGAGACTGTCAGGATGATTAACCACGTCAAGTGTGTTCTCTCTGAGGCTGATATCTAACAGACTAAACAGCAATACCACAGACGTGCAGATATCTGTATGGTACATGTTCAGATATCTGTATGGTACATGTTCAGATATCTGTATGGTACATGTTTAGCCATCTGCAGATATCTGTATGGTACATGTTCAGATATCTGTATGGTACATGTTTAGCCATCTGCAGATATCTGTATGTCTTTATATGTCTCTGGTCAATACTGTGTGAAATTCAACATTTCAATTCTGTTAAATATGTTGTTTTTACTTTAATGTCACTACTTTTGAGTGAATTACTAATATCTGTGTGTGTCTGTTACAGCTTGTTTGTTCCGGTACAATGGGCTATCATTCGTCTACCTCATCTACCTCCTCCTTATTCCCCTTTTCTCTGAGCCCACCAGCACAACCATGCAGGGTAAGTCTCCCTCTTTCTCTATCACCCTCTTCGCTCTACCTCTTCCTCGTCCTCCTTTACCACCTCCTCTATCTCCTCCTCTACCACCTCCTCTATCTCCTCCTCTACCTCCTCCTCTATCTCCTCCTCTACCTCATCCTCTATCTCCTCCTCTACCTCATCCTCCTCTTCATACTCCTCTACCTCTGCCTCTACCTCCTCCTCTACCTCATCTTCATCCTCCTCTACCTCCTCTTCATACTCCTCTACCTCCTCCTCCTCTTCATACTCCTCTACCACCTCCTCTTCTACCACCTCCTCTACCTCCTCTTCATACTCCTCTACCTCCTCCTCCTCTACCTCTTCTTCCTCTACTACCTCCTCCTCTACCTCCTCTACCTCCTCCTCCTCTACTACCTCCTCCTCTACTACCTCCTCCTCCTCTATCTCCTCCTCCTCTACCTCCTCCAATACCTCCTCCTCCTCTACTACCTTCTCCTCTACCTCCTCTACCACCTCTACCTCCTCCTCCTCTACTACCTCCTCCTCTACTACCTCCACCTCCTCCTCCTCTACCTCCTCCTCCTCCTCCTCCTCCTCTCCTCCTCTACCTCCTCCTCCTCTACCTCCTCCTCTACCTCCCTCTTCATACTCCTATACCTCCTCCTCCTCTACCTCCTCTTCATACTCCTCTACCTCCTCCTCCTCCACCTCATCTACCTTCTCTTCATCTTCCTCTTCATCCTCCTCCTCATCCTCCTCTTCATCCTCCTCTACCTCGTCCTCAGTCTCCTCTACTTCCTCCTCTACCTCCACTACCTCCTCCCTCAACTTTTTTCCTCGTCCTCTACCTCTACCTCCTCCTCTTCTCTCTACCTCCTCTTCTCTCTACCTCCTCCTCACCCTCCCCTTCCCTTTACCTCCTCCTATTCCCTCTACCTCCTCCTCATCCTCCTCTACCTCTACCACCTCCTCTTCTCTCTACCTCCTCCTCATCCTCCCCTTCCCTCTACCTCCTCCTATTCCCTCTACCTCCTCCTATTCCCTCTACCTCCTCCTCTACCTCCTCCTATTCCCTCTACCTCCTCCTCTACCTCCTCCTATTCCCTCTACCTCCTCCTATCCTCCCTCTACCTCCTCCTCTACCTCCTCCTCCTCTACCTCCTCCTCTACCTCCTCTACCTCCTCCTCCTCTACCTCCTCTTCATACTCCTATACCTCCTCCTCCTCTACCTCCTCTGCATACTCCTCTACCTCCTCCTCCTCCACCTCATCTACCTTCTCTTCATCTTCCTCTTCATCCTCCTCCTCATCCTCCTCTTCATCCTCCTCTACCTCGTCCTCAGTCTCCTCTACTTCCTCCTCTACCTCCTCTACCTCCTCCCTCAACTTTTTTCCTCGTCCTCTACCTCTACCTCCTCCTCTTCTCTCTACCTCCTCTTCTCTCTACCTCCTCCTCCTCCCCTACCTTTGCATTCTCCTCCTCTTCTCTCTACCTCTGCATTCTCCTCCTCTTCTCTCTACCTCCTCCTCTTCTCTCTATCTCTTCCTCCTCATCCTCCTCTACCACTACCTCCTCCTCTTCTCTCTACCTCCTCTTCTCTCTACCTCCTACTCTTCTTTTTATCTCTTCCTCCTCATCCTCCTCTACCTCCTCCTCTTCTCTCTACCTCTTCTTCTCTCTACCTCTTCCTCCTCATCCTCCTCTACCTCTACCTCCTCTTCTCTCTACCTCCTACTCTTCTTTTTATCTCTTCCTCCTCATCCTCCTCTACCTCCTCCTCTTCTCTCTACCTCTTCTTCTCTCTACCTCTTCCTCCTCATCCTCCTCTACCTCTACCTCCTCTTCTCTCTACCTTCTCCTCTTCTCTCTATCTCTTCCTCCTCATCCTCCTCTACCTCTACCTCCTCTTCTTTCTACCTCTCCTCTTCTCTATCTCTTCCTCCTCTACCTCCTCTTCTTCTCTCTACCTCTCCTCTTCTCTATCTCTTCCTCCTCTACCTCCTCCTCTTCTCTCTACCTCCTCCTCACCCTCCCCTTCCCTTTACCTCCTCCTATTCCCTCTACCTCCTCCTCCTCTTCCTCCTCTACCTCTACCTCCTCCTCTTCTCTCTACCTCCTCCTCATCCTCCCCTTCCCTCTACCTCCTCCTATTCCCTCTACCTCCTCCTATTCCCTCTACCTCCTCCTATTCCCTCTACCTCCTCCTATTCCCTCTACCTCCTCCTCTACCTCCTCCTATTCCCTCTACCTCCTCCTCATCCTCTTCTCTCTACCTCCTCCTCATCCTCTTCTCTCTACCTCCTCCTCATCCTCCACTTCCCTCTACCTCCTCCTATTCCCTCTACCTCCTCCTCACCCTCCTCTACCTCTACCTCCTCCTCTTCTCTCTACCTCCTCCTCATCCTCCCCTTCCCTCTACCTCCTCCTATTCCCTCTACCTCCTCCTTTCCCTCTACCTCCTCCTCATCCTCCCCTTCCCTCTACCTCCTCCTATTCCCTCTACCTCCTCCTATTCCCTCTACCTCCTCCTCATCCTCCCCTTCCCTCTACCTCCTCCTCATCCTCCCCTTCCCTCTACCTCCTCCTATTCCCTCTACCTCCTCCTCATCCTCCCCTTCCCTCTACCTCCTCCTATTCCCTCTACCTCCTCCCTCATCCTCCCCTTCCCTCTACCTCCTCCTATTCCCTCTACCTCCTCCTCATCCTCCCCTTCCCTCTACCTCCTCCTATTCCCTCTACCTCCTCCTATTCCCTCTACCTCCCCCTCTACCTCCTCCTATTCCCTCTACCTCCTCCTCATCCTCCCCTTCCCTCTACCTCCTCCTATTCCCTCTACCTCCTCCTATTCCCTCTACCTCCCCCTCTACCTCCTCCTATTCCCTCTACCTCCTCCTCTACCTCCTCCTCTACCTCCTCCTATTCCCTCTACCTCCTCCTCTACCTCCTCCTATTCCCTCTACCTCCTCCTCATCCTCCTCTACCTCCTCCTATTTCCTCTTTTCACAGAACCAACCAGCCTGACAATCGACTTTGCCTCTAACTCTTCTCTCAACGTCACATAGTCAATGGCGCTCATAAATACATCACTTCCAGAACCAACCACCTTCACAGAATTCTCTGTTTCAGAAAAGGCAAATAGTTTTTCCTTGAGGACATGATTTCCTTGGCAATGATTGGATAATGCAGCTAGTTTGGTCACTGGTTGTATGGTTTGTCCAAGAGAGAAATGTATTGCCTATTTGGGCTCCCGACAAGCGCAGCGGTCTAAGACGATGCATCTCAGTGCTTGAGACGTCACTACAGACACCGTGGTTTGTATCCAGGCTGTATCACAACCGACCGTGATTGGGAGTCACGTAGGGTGGCACACAATTGGCCCAGAGTCGTCCGGGTTAGGGTTTGGCCGAGGTAGGCAGTCATTGTAAATAATAATTTGTTCTTAACTTGCCTAGTTAAATAAAGGTTCATTTAAGATGTAAAACATGTATAATTGAATTGAGAGAGAATTGAGGGGTTCTCAGAATTGAGAGAGGGGTTCTCAGAATTGAGAGAGGGTTCTCAGAATTCAGATGAGGGGTTCTCAGAATTCAGATGAGGGGTTCTCAGAATTCAGATGAGGGGTTCTCAGAATTGAGAGAAGGGGTTCTCAGAATTGAGAGAGGGGTTCTCAGAATTGAGAGAGGGGTTCTCAGAATTGAGAGTGGGGTTCTCAGAATTGAGAGAGGGGTTCTCAGAATTGAGAGAGGGGTTCTCAGAATTCAGATGAGGAGAACTGATGTAAAAGCTACTCAGCTGTTTTGAACAGAAAAGGTCATAAGGAGATCTAAGAGGTCAATGTTTAGTGTATTATATGTAGAAGTTGTCCTGAACTTAATTGTGCAGCTGACCAATTATGACATGAGTTCTGGGTTAACTTAGAATACAGTCCTCTTGATCTATCCTCTGGCCCAGTGTGGTTTAGTGTGGCATTGTGGTCATGAAAAGAGCCTAGAGACAGGTATTCCTTCCTATACCACAGAAGGATAGTAAACCGGATGGTTAAGACCCCATACCTTAAACCACTCAACACGGTGCTTCCTGGAAAGATCACGTCAATGTTTAACAATACATACAGCTAGATTGGCTCAGGAGAGGAGAGGACGCTGATGTCCTCTCAGTAAATAAAAGACACGAAGGAGGGAGGGAGAGAGAGAGAGACAGCCTGTCTGTCAAGGAGTAAAGGAGAATAGATGTAGGGAGGGAAGGATGGAATAGAGGGTGAGAAGGAAGGAGAGAAGAAGGGATGGAGGGAGGGAGATAGGGAAGGAGAGAGGGATGGACGGAGCAAGGGATGATGGAATGGAGGGATAGTGTACAGTATGGAGGAAGGAGAGAGAGAGGAGAGTCTTTAAAGTGTACTACTTACCGTCTCATCAATAGGTAATGAGAGAAGAAGACTTCTGCAAGGTAATGTCAGGGAATGTATGACTTCAGGGTCACATAGTGTCACATAGGTCAGTCCAACACTATAGTTCTCCCCTCTGCCTGTAAAGATGTGAAGGTGGGGTCCTGTTGGGGTCCTACCCCCATCCTCTACACATAGACTCTATTGAACATCCTGGTCCTACCCCCATCCTCTACACATAGACTCTATTGAACATCCTGGTCCTACCCCCATCCTCTACACATAGACTCTATTGAACATCCTGGTCCTACCCCCATCCTCAACACATAGACTCTATTGAACATCCTGGTCCTACCCCCATCCTCTACACATAGACTCTATTGAACATCCTGGTCCTACCCCCATCCTCTACACATAGACTCTATTGAACATCCTGGTCCTACCCCCATCCTCAACACATAGACTCTATTGAACATCCTGGTCCTACCCCCATCCTCTACACATAGACTCTATTGAACATCCTGGTCCTACCCCCATCCTCAACACATAGACTCTATTGAACATCCTGGTCCTACTCCCATCCTCAACATATAGACTCTATTGAGCATCCTGGTCCTACCCCCATGGCCCATCCTCTACACATAGACTCTATTGAGCATCCTGGAGAAGGATAGCAGACAAACATAAAGATTCAAGCAGCCATGCTGGGGTTCAAGCTTTGGCCCCATAGCACCAGCATCAGGACAAATTTGACACATTTTACATACGATGAACTACTTCTGTACTCCTTATCACACTTGCCAAATATCAGAACTCGAACAGCTAGATTCATATCCCTGAGCATGTGTGCCAAATTTCATCACTCTGAGTCAAACATGTAAACAGGTGTCTTTTATAGCGCCACCGTGTGGCCGATCTGAATGTGCTTAGATATGTTAGATCTGAGTTTTGAACATGTGTACCAAGTTTTGTTACAATACGAATATCTGTGTCTGATTTATATGCATTTTGGTGCCAGACTACGCCCATGTGATTGTCTATTGGTGAGTATGGGCCATCTTGTTTGAAATACTAGCCTGGAAAATGTTGCGTTGGTCCATGGATGCAATATATCACGTTTCAAGCAAATCAGAAAGGAGTCGTGTTTTAAGTATTATTCACAATTGAAAAAGGTGGAAAATCCATCATGGCGGGACCTTATTTTGTTCCTTGTGAAGAGAGAGGGACCTATGTACCCAATTTCACGACTCTGCATGTCACGGGGTGAGGAGTGCGAGCTATCAAAGATAGCATTTTCAATTGGCATGAAATAAGACGGTGTGGCCCCATGGCCCTTTACCATCCTGCCCGGTTGCATTCTGCTGGGCCTTACCCAGGTCTTACCCAGGCCTTACCCAGGTCTTACCCAGGCCTTACCCTTACCCAGGTCTTACCCAGGCCTTACCCAGGTCTTACCCAGGCCTTAAACAGCCCTTACCCAGGTCTTACCCAATGCCTTACCCAGGCCTTACCCAGGTCTTACCCAGGCCTTACCTTACCCAGGTCTTACCAAGTTCTTACCCAGGTCTTACACAGGTCTTACACAGGTCTTACCCATGCCTTACCCATGCCTTACCCAGGCCTTACCCAGGTCTTACCCAGGTCTTACCCAGGCCTTACCATCTCACAGGAATTCACTTGTTTTTGACAACCTTTTTACCGCAACTGGAATATCAATATTATGGCATCCAATATTATGGTTTCACCAAGCTGCTTGGACCCCTAACTATTTACCAATATTATGGTTTCACCAAGCTGCCCGGAACCCTAACTATTTACCAATATTATGGTTTCACCAAGCTGCCCGGACCCCTAACTATTTACCAATATTATGGTTTCACCAAGCTGCCCGGACCCCTAACTATTTACCAATATTATGGTTTCACCAAGCTGCTTGGCCCCCTAACTATTTGGTGACTTCAGAATGGGTTATGTTATTTAAATCTTTTAACAGTTGCCAGTTGTTTTTTTTCTCCAACAAAGCTGTTTTAAAATAAAGGATTTAATATCCCAACAAATGTATACTGAACAAAAATATACGCACCACATGTAAAGTATTGGTCCCATGTTTCATGAGCTGAAATAAAAGATCCCAGAAATGTTCCATACGCACAAAAAGCTTACTTCTCTACAATTTTGTTCACACATTTGTTTTCATCCCTGTTAGTGAGCATTTCTCACTAACCAAGATAATCCATCCACCTGACAGGTGTGGCATATCAAGAAGCTGATTAAACAACATGATCATTACACAGGTGCACCTAGTGTTGGCATGCACCTACCCCAATGCTCTGTTTCTGATGACTGGGATGAATGCAGGAGTAGATTTCAGGAGCAGGACCAGACACCTTTTTGACAGATGACTGGGAGGAATGCAGGAGTAGATTTCAGGAGCAGGACCAGACACCTTTTTGACAGATGACTGGGAGGAATGTAGGAGCAGATTTCAGGAGCAGGACCAGACACCTTTTTGACAGATGACTGGGAGGAATGTAGGAGCAGATTTCAGGAGCAGGACCAGACACCTTTTTGACAGATGACTGATTTAAGGGAATGTTCATGATAGGCCTATCTGGTTTATATGATTATGATGGTCATAATGCTTCTTGAAAGTGTCATAATGTGTATTTTCTACAAGTTATTTAAAATATGATGTGAAAAAAACATGTCTGTAAAGAACTAATTACAACAACAAACAATTTTAGAAACAAACTTTCAAACGAAAGGAAACTTCTTGGCAGGAAAAAAACCGAATGTGAATAAATGTGGATTTTGACACTCTTATGTAGTTGTCATAGCCAGTCATAAAATAATGCAACATACTGTATGTCACAACAGATGTATATATATGGGTCACGGCCATGTTATGACCATATTATGACCGTGTTATGACCGTGTTATGACCGTGTTATGACCGTGTTATGACCGTGTTATGACCGTGTTATGACCGTGTTATGACCGTGTTATGGCCATGTTATGACAGTGTTATGACAGTGTTATGACCATGTTATGACAGTGTTATAACAGTGTTATGACCATGTTATGACAGTGGAATGACCATGTTATGACAGTGTTATGACAGTGTTATAACAGTGTTATGACCAGGTGTCAGGTAATGCGTTACCATAACCACTGTAGCTTTTAGTGCTACGTATACTTCTGTAGGTTCCAAAAGGCTCCCTAGCAGCTTCTACCCATAAGACTATTTACGTTGACCTCCCTGCCCCCACACTCACACTCCAGTGTTAAAATAAGACTGGCTAGTGGAGATGTTGGTAGGTAGTATTTAATAAGACTAGGAGAGATGTTGGTAGGTCGTATTTAATAAGACTGGCTAGGAGAGATTTCGTTTTCGTGCTGGAAGACCCAGCCACGACCCATCTTCAATGCTCTTACTGAGGGAAGGAGGTTGTTGGCCAAGAT
This sequence comes from Oncorhynchus tshawytscha, assembly GCF_018296145.1. NCBI lineage: Eukaryota > Metazoa > Chordata > Actinopteri > Salmoniformes > Salmonidae > Oncorhynchus > Oncorhynchus tshawytscha. Next base: position 12,425 of record NW_024608697.1, on the reverse strand, counting down.
CTCGCGATACATGGCCCCATCCATCCTCCCCTCAATACTGTGCAGTCGTCCTGTCCCCTTTGCAGAAAAGCATCCCCAAAGAATGATGTTTCCACCTCCATGCTTTGCGGTTGGGATGGTGTTCTTGGGGTTGTACTCATCCTTCCTCTTCCTCCAAACACGACGAGTGGAGTTTAGACCAAAAAGCTCTATTTTTGTCTCATCAGACCACATGACCTTCTCCCATTCCTCCTCTGGATCATCCAGATTGTCATTGGCAAACTTCAGACGGGTCTGGACATGCGCTGGCTTGAGCAGGGGGACCTTGCGTACGCTGCAGGATTTTAATCCATGACGGCGTAGTGTGTTACAAATGGTTTTCTTTGAGACTGTGGTCCCAGCTCTCTTCAGGTCATTGACCAGGTCCTGCCGTGTAGTTCTGTGCTGATCCCTCACCTTCCTCATGATCATTGATGCCCCATGAGGTGAGATCTTGCATGGAGCACCAGACCGAAGGTGATTGACCGTCATCTTGAACTTCTTCCATTTTCTAATAATTGAGCCAACAGTTGTTGCCTTCTCACCAAGCTGCTTGCCTATTGTCATGTAGCCCATCCAAGCCTTGTGCAGGTCTACAATTTTATCCCTGATGTCCTTACACAGCTCTCTGGTCTTGGCCATTGTGGAGAGGTTGGAGTCTGTTTGATTGAGTGTGTTGACAGGTGTCTTTTTTATACAGGTATCAAGTTCAAACAGGTGCAGTTATTCAGGTAATGAGTGGAGAACAGGAGGGCTTCTTAAAGAAAAACTAACAGGTCTGTGAGAGACGGAATTCTTACTGATTGGTAGGTGATCAAATACTTATGTCATGCAATAAAATGCAAATTAATTACTTAAAAATCATACAATGTGATTTTCTGGATTTTTGTTTTAGATTCTGTCTCTCACAGTTGAAGTGTACCTATGATAAAAATTACAGATCTCTACATGTTTTGGAAGTAGGAAAACCTGCAAAATCGGCAGTGTATCAAATACTTGTTCTCCCTACTGAATGTACAGATGAGGATTTGCAAGTAGAGATACTGTTTGCAAAAGAGCAGAAAAACAAAAACAATATCGGGATGAGGTAGGTAGTTGGTTGGATGGGCTTATTTACAGATGGGCTGTGTACAGCTGCAGCGATCGGTAAGCTGCTCTGACAGCTGACGCTTAAAGTTAATAAGGGAGATATAAGCCTCCAACTTCAGTGATTTTTGCAATTCGTTCCAGTCATTGGCAGCAGAGAACTGGAAGGAAAAGCGGCCAAAGGAGGTGTTGGCTTTGGGGATGACCAGTGAAATATACCTGCTGGAGCGCGTGCTACGGGTGGGTGTTGTTATTGTGACCAGTGAGCTGAGATAAGGCAGAGCTTTACCTTGCACAGACTTATAGATGACCTGGAGCCAGTGGGTTTGGCGATGAATATGTAGCGAGGACCAGCCAACGAGAGCATACAGGTCACAGTGGTGGGTAGTATATGGGGCTTTGGTGACAAAACGGATTGCACTATGATAGACTGCATCCAATTTGCTGAGTAGAGTGTTGGAGGCTATTTTGTAAATGACATCGCCGAAGTCAAGGATCTGTAGAATAGTCCGTTTTACGAGGGTATGTGTGGCTGCATGAGTGAAGGAGGCTTTGTTGCAAAATAGGAAGTCAATTCTAGATTTAACTTTGGATTGGAGATGCTTAATCTGAGTCTGGAAGGAGAGTTTACAGTCTAACCAGACACCTAGGTATTTAGAGTTGTCTACATATTCTAAGTCAGAACGGTCCAGAGTAGTGATGCTGGTCGGGCGTGCCGTGCAGGCAGCGATTGTTTGAAGAATATGCATTTAGATTTACTAGCATTTAAGAGCAGTTGTAGGCCACGGAAGCAGTGTTGTATGGCATTGAAGCTAGTCTGGAGGTTAATTAACACAGTGTCCAAAGAAGGGCCAGATGTATTACAGAATGGTGCCGTCTGCATAGAGGTGGATCAAAGAATCACCCGCAGCAAGAGCGACATCATTGATGTATACAGAGAAGAGAGTCGTCCGAGAATTGAACCCTGTTGCACCCCCATAGAGACTGCCAAAGGTCCGGACAACAGGCCCTCCGATTTGACACGCTGAACTCTATCTGAGAAGTAGTTGGTGAACCAGGCGAGGCAGTCATTAGAGAAACCAAGGCTGTTGAGTCTGCCGATAAGAATGCAGTGATTGACAGAGTCGAAAGCCTTGGCCAGGTCGATGAAGACGGCTGCACAGTAATGTCTCTTATCGATGGCGGTTATGACATCTTAAGACTGGCTAGGAGAGATGTTGGTAGGTAGTAATTTTTAAACCTGGCTAGGAGAGATGTTAGTAGGTCGTAATTTTTAAACCTGGCTAGGATAGATGTTGGTAGGTAGTAATTTCTAAACCCGGCTAGGAGAGATGTTGGTAGGTAGTACTTTTTAAACCTGGCTAGGAGAGATGTTAGTAGGTAGTAAATTCTAAACCTGGCTAGGATAGATGTTGGTAGGTAGTAATTTCTAAACCTGGCCAGGAGAGATGTTGGTAGGTAGTCATTTCTAAACCTGGCTAGGAGAGATGTTGGTAGGTAGTAATTTTTAAACCTGGCTAGTAGAGATGTTGGTAGGTAGTAATTTCTAAACCTGGCTAGGAGAGATGTTGGTAGGTAGTAATTTTTAAACCTGGCTAGGATAGATGTTGGTAGGTAGTAATTTCTAAACCTGGCTAGGAGAGATGTTGGTAGGTAGTAATTTTTAAACCTGGCTAGGAGAGATGTTGGGAGGTAGTAATTTTTAAACCTGGCTAGGATAGATGTTGGTAGGTAGTAATTTCTAAACCTGGCTAGGAGAGATGTTGGTAGGTAGTACGCACGCACACGCACGCACGCGCGCACACACCTAGGCCAGGAATAAGATTATTAAGGACGTGGTGACATATTAAAGTCCTAAGTGTTCCCATGTTAACATAGCCCTAAGTGTTCCCACATGGGGCCATAGCATATTAAAGTCCTAAGTGTTCCCATGGGGCCATAGCATATTAAAGTCCTAAGTGTTCCCATGGGGTCATAGCATATTAAAGTCCTAAGTGTTCCCATGTTAACATAGCATATTAAAGTCCTAAGTGTTCCCATGTTAACAGAGCATATTAAAGTCCTAATTGTTCCCATGGGGCCATAGCATATTAAAGTCCTAAGTGTTCCCATGGGGCCAGAGCATATTAAAGTCCTAAGTGTTCCCATGGGGCCATAGCATATTAAAGTCCTAAGTGTTCCCATGGGGCCATAGCATATTAAAGTCCTAAGTGTTCCCATGTTAACATAGCCCTAAGTGTTCCCATGGGGCCATAGCATATTAAAGTCCTAAGTGTTCCCATGGGGCCATAGCATATTAAAGTCCTAAGTGTTCCCATGGGGCCATAGCATATTAAAGTCCTAAGTGTTCCCATGGGGCCATAGTATATTAAAGTCCTAAGTGTTCCCATGGGGCCATAGCATATTAAAGTCCTAAGTGTTCCCATGGGGCCATAGTATATTAAAGTCCTAAGTGTTCCCATGGGGCCATAGCATATTAAAGTCCTAAGTGTTCCCATGTTAACATAGCCCTAAGTGTTCCCATGGGGCCATAGCATATTAAAGTCCTAAGTGTTCCCATGGGGCCATAGCATATTAAAGTCCTAAGTGTTCCCATGGGGCCATAGCATATTAAAGTCCTAAGTGTTCCCATGGGGCCATAGCATATTAAAGTCCTAAGTGTTCCCATGGGGCCATAGTATATTAAAGTCCTAAGTGTTCCCATGTTAACATAGCATATTAAAGTCCTAAGTGTTCCCATGTTAACATAGCATATTAAAGTCCTAAGTGTTCCCATGGGGCCATAGTATATTAAAGTCCTAAGTGTCCCCATGTTAACATAGCATATTAAAGTCCTAAGTGTTCCCATGTTAACATAGCATATTAAAGCCCTAAGTGTTCCCATGGGGCGGGCCATAGTATATTAAAGTCCTAAGTGTCCCCATGTTAACATAGCATATTAAAGTCCTAAGTGTTCCCATGGGGCCAGAGCATATTAAAGTCCTAAGTGTTCCCATGGGGCCAGAGCATATTAAAGTCCTAAGTGTTCCCATGGGGCCAGAGCATATTAAAGTCCTAAGTGTTCCCATGGGGCCATAGCATATTAAAGTCCTAAGTGTTCCCATGTTAACATAGCCCTAAGTGTTCCCATGTTAACATAGCATATTAAAGTCCTAAGTGTTCCCATGTTAACATAGCCCTAAGTGTTCCCATGTTAACATAGCATATTAAAGTCCTAAGTGTTCCCATGTTAACATAGCCCTAAGTGTTCCCATGTTAACATAGCATATTAAAGTCCTAAGTGTTCCCATGGGGCCATAGCATATTAAAGTCCTAAGTGTTCCCATGTTAACATAGCATATTAAAGTCCTAAGTGTTCCCATGTTAACATAGCATATTAAAGTCCTAAGTGTTCCCATGTTAACATAGCATATTAAAGTCCTAAGTGTTCCCATGTTAACATAGCCCTAAGTGTTCCCATGTTAACATAGCATATTAAAGTCCTAAGTGTTCCCATGGGGCCATAGTATATTAAAGTCCTATGTGTTCCCATGGGGCCATAGTATATTAAAGTCCTAAGTGTTCCCATGTTAACATAGCATATTAAAGTCCTAAGTGTTCCCATGTTAACATAGCATATTAAAGTCCTAAGTGTTCCCATGGGGCCAGAGCATATTAAAGTCCTAAGTGTTCCCATGGGGCCAGAGCATATTAAAGTCCTAAGTGTTCCCATGGGGCCAGAGCATATTAAAGTCCTAAGTGTTCCCATGGGGCCATAGCATATTAAAGTCCTAAGTGTTCCCATGTTAACATAGCCCTAAGTGTTCCCATGTTAACATAGCATATTAAAGTCCTAAGTGTTCCCATGTTAACATAGCCCTAAGTGTTCCCATGTTAACATAGCATATTAAAGTCCTAAGTGTTCCCATGTTAACATAGCCCTAAGTGTTCCCATGTTAACATAGCATATTAAAGTCCTAAGTGTTCCCATGGGGCCATAGCATATTAAAGTCCTAAGTGTTCCCATGTTAACATAGCATATTAAAGTCCTAAGTGTTCCCATGTTAACATAGCATATTAAAGTCCTAAGTGTTCCCATGTTAACATAGCATATTAAAGTCCTAAGTGTTCCCATGTTAGCATAGCCCTAAGTGTTCCCATGTTAACATAGCATATTAAAGTCCTAAGTGTTCCCATGGGGCCATAGTATATTAAAGTCCTATGTGTTCCCATGGGGCCATAGTATATTAAAGTCCTAAGTGTTCCCATGTTAACATAGCATATTAAAGTCCTAAGTGTTCCCATGTTAACATAGCATATTAAAGTCCTAAGTGTTCCCATGGGGCCATAGCATATTAAAGTCCTAAGTGTCCCCATGTTAACATAGCATATTAAAGTCCTAAGTGTTCCCATGGGGCCATAGCATATTAAAGTCCTAAGTGTTCCCAGTAAGGATGCATTACATTTAACGGAACTGTTTGGGGCTGTTGCTGCTTCCTCTGTGTGGAAGGATTACTGGATGTCTGTCAGTCCGTTAGACCAGAGCTCATATGTATCCAGGTGAACAGGTTACCTCTTTCTAGAGGAGAGGCCATAAGAGTGGCCCATAGGGCCAAAGCGTGGTGGATCTTCATTTGATCACTCTTGTTGCTGAGGATTTTCCGGCACAGCAGGAAATACAAACTTGTAGTCTATTTGAGTTTTAAAAAGGCTTCTAAAGTTTGTAATTTCCACTTTGAAATATCGAACTTGATTTGCCCTAATGAAAATGTGTCAACCCCTACAAACATTTCCATTAATTATAATCCATATAATAATAACTCAAACGGGCTCAAATTAAGATCCTACTCCGTATCTCCTGTTTCTGCAGTGAGACAGCTTGATGTACAGTACACCCCCTGGACAGGACACCAGTCTATCTCCTGTTTCTGCAGTGAGACAGCTTGATGTACAGTACACCCCTGGACAGGACACTAGTCTATCGCATGGCCTAACATAAGATATCATAAAATGCATCTCTTATTGGTGCTGTGACTGACTGGGTTGGGTTTGATCCCAGGTCCCCTGCTTGTCAGAGGTCTTTGTTAGCCTGCAGAACTAAAGCCTAGAAATCAATTCACGGAGCTAACAGCTAACGCAAGTCTTCATGTAACTCACCATGCTAACATGATTCACTGACTAACCTCCCATACACTGTTCCTGTTCCTGACTCACCTCCCTACACTGTTACTGACTCACCTCCATACACTATTCCTGTTACTGACTCACCTCCCTACACTGTTCCTGACTCACCTCCCTACACTGTTCCTGTTACTGACTCACCTCCCTACACTGTTACTGACTCACCTCCCTACACTGTTACTGACTCACCTCCCTACACTGTTACTGACTCACCTCCCTACACTGTTCCTGACTCACCTCCCTACACTGTTACTGACTCACCTCCCTGCACTGTTCCTGTTACTGACTCACCTCCCTACACTGTTCCTGACTCACCTCCCTACACTGTTACTGACTCACCTCCCTGCACTGTTCCTGTTACTGACTCACCTCCCTACACTGTTACTGTTACTGACTCACCTCCCTACACTGGTCATGTTACTGACTCACCTCCCTACACTGTTACTGACTCACCTCCCTACACTGTTACTGACTCACCTCCCTACACTGTTCCTGTTACTGACTCACCTCCCTACACTGTTACTGACTCACCTCCCTACACTGTTACTGACTCACCTCCCTACACTGTTCCTGTTACTGACTCACCTCCCTGCACTGTTACTGACTCACCTCCCTACACTGTTACTGACTCACCTCCCTACACTGTTAATGACTCACCTCCCTGCACTGTTCCTGTTACTGACTCACCTCCCTACACTGTTCCTGTTACTGACTCACCTCCCTACACTGTTACTGACTCACCTCCCTACACTATTACTGACTCACCTCCCTACACTGTTCCTGTTACTGACTCACCTCCCTACACTGTTCCTGTTACTGACTCACCTCCCTACACTGTTACTGACTCACCTCCCTACACTGTTCCTGTTACTGACTCACCTCCCTACACTGTTCCTGTTACTGACTCACCTCCCTACACTGTTCCTGTTACTGACTCACCTCCCTACACTGTTACTGACTCACCTCCCTACACTGTTCCTGTTACTGACTCACCTCCCTGCACTGTTCCTGTTACTGACTCACCTCCCTGCACTGTTCCTGTTCCTGACTCACCTCCCTACACTGTTCCTGTTCCTGACTCACCTCCCTACACTGTTACTGACTCACCTCCCTACACTGTTCCTGTTACTGACTCACCTCCCTGCACTGTTCCTGTTACTGACTCACCTCCCTGCACTGTTCCTGTTACTGACTCACCTCCCTACACTGTTCCTGTTACTGACTCACCTCCCTACACTGTTCCTGTTACTGACTCACCTCCCTACACTGTTCCTGTTACTGACTCACCTCCCTACACTGTTACTGACTCACCTCCCTACACTGTTCCTGTTACTGACTCACCTCCCTACACTGTTCCTGTTACTGACTCACCTCCCTACACTGTTACTGACTCACCTCCCTACACTGTTACTGACTCACCTCCCTACACTGTTACTGACTCACCTCCCTACACTGTTACTGACTCACCTCCCTACACTGTTCCTGTTACTGACTCACCTCCCTACACTGTTCCTGTTCCTGACTCACCTCCCTACACTGTTACTGACTCACCTCCCTACACTGTTACTGACTCACCTCCCTACACTGTTCCTGTTACTCAAGCATCATAACAACTAACAATTATTCCAAATCCCTGTAGGTCTGTAATAAAACCCTGGAAATGTGTGGAGCATTTTATTTCTCTCTCTCTGCCCCCTTTCTCTCTCTCCCTCTTTCTCTCTCTCCACTTCTCCCTACTGACTGAACTCGTTCACTCTCTCCCACTCAACAATTTCATTTAAAAAGCATTGTATTTGTTGTAGTATGATCTAGTATGTTGAAGTATACTATGGTATGCTGTAGTGTGCTGTAGTGTGCTGTAGTGTGCTGTAGTGTGCTGTAGTGTGCTGCAGTGTGCTGCAGTGTGCTGTAGTATGCTGTAGTGTGCTGCAGTGTGCTGTAGTGTGCTGTAGTGTGCTGCAGTGTGCTGTAGTGTGCTGTAGTGTGCTGTAGTGTGCTACAGTGTGCTGCAGTGTGCTGCAGTGTGCTGTAGTGTGCTGTAGTATGCTGTAGTAGGGCTGGAGGGCATGTCCACTATATTCTTTATATTAGTCCATCCCTTTTAAATCCATTCCTGGGAGAATATAGTGTTTATTAAAGTCTCATATGGTGAATGTCAGTAATAGAAGTCACATACAGGGCCAAAGTCTGATCTCCTTCTCCTCCAGGCCACACGGGGCACCTGCTCATGTCCCTGTGCTTCAGCAGTCTCAGCTTCCTGCTCTTCCACATAATCTATCAGATCACTGTCAACAGTCTATTGGCCGGGAACAACATAGACCCCGCCTTCAACTGTGAGTACTGAGTCTGTACCCTGATTTAACCCTAACTCTGTTTACCCCCGCTACTGAGTCTGTACCCTGATTTAACCCTAACTCTGTTTACCCCCGCTACTGAGTCTGTACCCTGATTTAACCCTAACTCTGTTTACCCCCGCTACTGAGTCTGTACCCTGATTTAACCCTAACTCTGTTTACCCCCGCTACTGAGTCTGTACCCTGATTTAACCCTAACTCTGTTTCCCCTGCCTAATTTGTGAGTACTGAGTCTGTACCCTGATTTAACCCTAACTCTATTTACCCCTGCCTAATCTGTGAGTACTGAGTCTGTACCCTGTTTTAACCCTAACTCTGTTTACCCCCGCCTAAACTGTGAGTAACTTCACACCTTATGCCTAATTTACACCATAGGGCCAAACTTAGCCATGCAGAGCTATACTGGCCTGATTAGTTGATGTAACCATTCTGGAAAGGACAAATATATTAGGCAACACAGTGGGGTTCGGGTCTACCCTATAGTAGGGCGGCTGGTTCAAATCCCAGAGACGACGAGGTGAAAATCCTGTCGTTGTGCCCATGAGCCAGGCACTTAACCCTAATTGCTCCTGTCAGTCGCTCTGGATAAGAGTGTCTTGCTAAATGACTGAAATGGAATCAGGCTTGAACACAACAACAGCAGCTGTTCTGTTAATTTCCTGTCCAGTATATGTGTAGCTTGATACCTGACCTTTGACCCTCAGCATTGAGATGGTGTTCCAGAGTTATAGATCACCCCAGTACAGGTGTAGCTCTCCTCTGTCTCTCCTGGGGGTAGATTAGTTTCAGTCAGGACATGTACTTACCACCAATGCAAGGCACAACAACAGGGTCCAAGGCAGAGAAGGGTAACACGTTTTCTTGGCTGTAATAGAATGTTGTAGTGTCATGTTAATGGGGTTCTAACATGGCTGTTATAGAATGTTGTAGTGTCATGTTAATGGGGCTCTAACGTTAATGTTAATGGGGCTCTCATTTTGTTATCTACTTCACTTGCTTTGACAATGTTAACATGAGTTTCCCATGCCAATAATGCACTTAAAATGAAATTGAAAATGAGAGACAGAAAGAGAGTGAGAGAGACATTGAAAGACAGAGAGAGAGAGAGAGGCAGAGAGAGAGAGAAAGAAAGACAGACAGACAGAGAAGGTGAGATTGAGAGAGATTGTGAGAAAGAGAGCGATCGAGAGAGAGAGAGAGAGCACCAATTTGTAGAGCGAGAAGGGGTAGCCTAAAATGACTAAGACCTTTCAGAAGAAAGATTTGTGTCTGAGTCTCTGAGTTGTGTTTGTTGGTATAAGACTGTCTGCCTCTGTAGTGTCTGAACCATAGAGGGTGGACCTCCCCATTCAGGTCATAATGGGTGGAGATTCTATTTCAACGGTCTCCACAACAGCACTACCATCAGTAGGATATTCAACACCTAACTGCTCACCTAATATACCTTCACATTGATTTACCATTAGTCTAGATTAGTCTGTTGTCTCCAGTCACAATGTGATGATGTGTTTTCTCTGGAACTAAGGCATTATCAGCCGTGGGTCATTTTCTGCACGAGGTGAATAGAAAATAATAGAGTCCCTGGAAATCTGTCTTGAAATACACAACGGCAATCAGGAACACTTCAGTTAACAGAGAAACGCAGCCCTACCTGCAGAGAAACGCAGCCCTACCTGCAGAGAAACACAGCCCTACCTGCAGAGAAACGCAGCCCTACCTGGAGGGGAACGAAGCCCTTCCTGGAGGGGAACGAAGCCCTTCCTGGAGGGGAACGAAGCCCTTCCTGGAGGGGAACGAAGCCCTTCCTAGAGGGGAACGAAGCCCTTCCTAGAGGGGAACGAAGCCCTATCTGCAGAGAAACGAAGCCCTACCTGCAGAAAAACGAAGCCCTTCCTGAAGGGAAACAAAGCCCTACCTGCAGAGAAATGAAGCAAAGCCCTACCTGCAGAGAAACGAAGCCAAGCCCTACCTGCAGAGAAACAAAGCCCTTCCTGCAGAGAAACAAAGCCCTTCCTGCAGAGAAACAAAACCCTTCCTGCAGAGAAACGAAGCCCTACCTGCAGAGAAACAAAGCCCTACCTGCAGAGAAACAAAGCCCTACCTGCAGAGAAACGAAGCCCTACCTGCAGAGAAATGAAGCCCTACCTGCAGAGAAACGAAGCCCTACCTGCAGAGAAACGAAGCCCTACCTGCAGAGAAACGAAGCCCTACCTGCAGAGAAACGAAGCCCTACCTGCAGAGAAACGAAGCCCTACCTGCAGAGAAACAAAGCCCTACCTGCAGAGAAACAAAGCCCTACCTGCAGAGAAACGAAGCCCTACCTGCAGAGAAACAAAGCCCTACCTGCAGAGAAACAAAGCCCTACCTGCAGAGAAACAAAGCCCTACCTGCAGAGAAACAAAGCCCTACCTGCAGAGAAACAAAGCCCTTCCTGCAGAGAAACAAAGCCCTTCCTGCAGAGAAACAAAACCCTTCCTGCAGAGAAACGAAGCCCTACCTGCAGAGAAACAAAGCCCTACCTGCAGAGAAACGAAGCCCTACCTGCAGAGAAACGAAGCCCTACCTGCAGAGAAACGAAGCCCTACCTGAAGAGAAACGAAGCCCTACCTGCAGAGAAACGAAGCCCTACCTGCAGAGAAACGAAGCCCTACCTGCAGAGAAACGAAGCCCTACCTGCAGAGAAACAAAGCCCTACCTGCAGAGAAACAAAGCCCTACCTGCAGAGAAACAAAGCCCTACCTGCAGAGAAACGAAGCCCTACCTGCAGAGAAACGAAGCCCTACCTGCAGAGAAACAAAGCCCTACCTGCAGAGAAACAAAGCCCTACCTGCAGAGAAACAAAGCCCTACCTGCAGAGAAACAAAGCCCTACCTGCAGAGAAACAAAGCCCTACCTGCAGAGAAACAAAGCCCTACCTGCAGAGAAACAAAGCCCTACCTGCAGAGAAACGAAGCCCTACCTGCAGAGAAACGAAGCCCTACCTGCAGAGAAACGAAGCCCTACCTGCAGAGAAACGAAGCCCTACCTGCAGAGAAACGAAGCCCTACCTGCAGAGAAACGAAGCCCTACCTGCAGAGAAACGAAGCCCTACCTGCAGAGAAACAAAGCCCTACCTGCAGAGAAACAAAGCCCTACCTGCAGAGAAACAAAGCCCTACCTGCAGAGAAACAAAGCCCTACCTGCAGAGAAACAAAGCCCTACCTGCAGAGAAACAAAACCCTTCCTGCAGAGAAACAAAGCCCTACCTGCAGAGAAACAAAGCCCTACCTGCAGAGAAACAAAGCCCTTCCTACTCTGATGATGTTCTTCTGTGTTTCCTCTCCAGGTTCCGTGTGGGAGAGATCCATACGACAGATCGGCTTTGAGAGGTAAGAGATAAGGAGAACATGTACAGTACATAGATAAGAGTTAATAAAGTGAATAATGTTATTATTATATACACTATTTCTGCTGTATATCTCATGTACATCATTTCTGACGTTAATAAAATATCAAACCTGAATAGAAATGGCACACATTAGAGGACAGCAAAACGTACCACAGATATTGTGAAATATATCACCCACTATCTGTCTTAGAGATATACGGTTTTTTTTGGTGCGTATGGAACATTTCTGGGATCTTTTATTTCATCTCATGATAAATGGGACCAACACTTTATTTTTGTTCAGTATAATTAGTTAGGGCTCTGGTCAAATGTAGTGCACTATGTGCGGAATAGGGTACAATTTGGGACACATACTAGGTTTCTAAATGCTTCTGATGGTTCTGACCTGTCCTTCTCAACCTGCGGTTTCTGTTGATGTT